>NC_053026.1:100167576-100370905 GCF_003073215.2 Triticum urartu | reverse complement strand
CAAAGTGTCGGGGAAGAGTTCCGTCAGCACGACGGCGTGGTGACGATCTTGATGTACTACTGTCGCAGGGCTTCGCCTAAGCACCGTTACAATATTATCGAGGACTATGGTGGAAGGGGGCACCGCACACGGCTAAGAATATGATCACGTGGATCAACTTGTGTCTCTAGGGGTGCCCCTTGCCTCCGTATATAAAGGATCCAAGGGGGGGGGTGCGGCCGGCCCTAGTAGGAGGTGCGCAGGAGGAGTCCTACTCCTACCGGGAGTAGGACTCCCCTCCCTTTCCTTGTCCAAGTAGGAGAGGGGGAAGGAGAGAAGAAAAAGGGGGGCGCCGCCTCTCCCTCCTCGTCCAATTCGGACTAGGGGGAGAGGGGGCGCGCGGCCTGCCTTGGCAGCCCTTCCTCTTCTCCACTTTAGGCCCATGAGGCCCATTAACCCCCCGGGGGGTTCCGGTAACCCCCCGGTGCTCCGGTTTTATCCGAAACTTCCCCGGAACACTTCCGGTGTCCGAATATAGCCGTCCAATATATCAATATTTATGTCTCGACCATTTCGAGACTCCTCGTCATGTCCGTGATCACATCCGGGACTCCGAACTAACTTCGGTACATCAAAACTCATAAACTCATAATATAACTGTCATCGAAACCTTAAGCGTGCGGACCCTACGGGTTCGAGAACAATGTAGACATGACCGAGACACGTCTCCTGTCAATAACCAATAGCGGAACCTGGATGCTCATATTGGTTCCTACATATTCTACGAAGATCTTTTATCGGTCAGACCACATAACAACATATGTTGTTCCCTTTGTCATCGGTATGTTACTTGCCCGAGATTCGATCGTCGGTATCCCATACCTAGTTCAATCTCGTTACCGGCAAGTCTCTTTACTCGTTCCGTAATACTTCATCTCACAATTAACTCATTAGTTGCAATGCTTGCAAGGCTTATGTGATGTGTATTACCGAGAGGGCCCAGAGATACCTCTCTGACAATCGGAGTGACAAATCCTAATCTCGAAATACGCCAACCCAACATGTACCTTTGGAGACACCTGTAGAGCACCTTTATAATCACCCTTTTACGTTGTGACATTTGGTAGCACACAAAGTGTTCCTCCGGCAAACGGGAGTTGCATAATCTCATAGTCATAGGAACATGTATAAGTCATGAAGAAAGCAATAGCAACATACTAAACGATCGGGTGCTAAGCTAATGGAATGGGTCATGTCAATCAGATCATTCACCTAATGATGTGATCCCGTTGATCAAATAACAACTCTTTGTTTATGCTTAGGAAACATAACCATCTTTGATTAACGAGCTAGTCAAGTAGAGGCATACTAGTGACACTCTGTTTGTCTATGTATTCACACATGTATTATGTTTCCGGTTAATAAAATTCTAGCATGAATAATAAACATTTATCATGATATAAGGAAATAAATAATAACTTTATTATTGCCTCTAGGGCATATTTCCTTCAATACGAGGGTTTACTGGTTCGTCTGCCGTCGCCAGAGAATAACAGCAGGTGTGGGTGAGTAGAGGGATGGCTAGGCCAGCGATGGGAGTACGGTGGGGCAGTGAGGCCTGCGCAGCAGCATAGCCGGCCGCGGGGAGGATGGAGCAGGCAGTCCTGCTGGCGCTTGTTTGAGCGGCTGGAGCAGGAAGAGCAGGGATTGCAGAAGCACGATGGCCGTTGGATGGACATCCAACAGTATACATGCCATCTGTGGAAAGCCTCAAATCTGTGGAAAACAACATACAGCCCATCTGCCATTATTTTAAATAATTTACAGCCCATTTGCTAATTCTTACGGGTTTTTTTGGAGCCCATATTCTTTATGTTAGCATTACAGCCCATATTGTGGCCACGGTTAAAAAAATATACGAAATTTTGCATATGTCGGTGCGGTCTGAACTGTTTTTAATCCCGAAATTTTGAGTCACATTCAGACCGATTTTAAAAATAAATGTATATTAATATAAAATCCAATAAATTGTCCATGCAAAAAAATCAATGTAATTTTCTCGAAATGAAAAAAAATATTTAAAAATAATTGCCGGTTTGATATGTTTTAAAAATGTACAACCCATTTCTCATTACTGATAGGGCATTTTCTCGGCCAGCCGAATGAAGCTCTCCTTGTCTTGAAAGATTTGTAGCCCAACATGCCTGATAAAGCGACTTACTTGACAAATCATAAAAGAACTGGGCTAGCCATTTTCAGAAAGAAAAAAAACTACTGGGCTGGTATGTGGTAAACTTAAAAGAAAAGGCTGTCTAGACAGGCCAGAGTGTCCCGCACAACCCAGTTGACACCCTGCTTCCGTCTCAAAAACAAATTAGATAAATGCCACTCCAATTATGGCGATTCATAAAAATGCCACTGCAATTTCCAAACTTTGAAAAATGCCACTACAATTTTTGCAAACTTTGAAAAACGCCACTGCAGTTTGCAAACTTTGAAAAACGCCACTCCAGACTTTGAAAAATGCCACTAGAAATGGCATGAAATGGCATTTTTCAAAGTTTGGAAATTGCAGTGGCATTTCTCATATACACCAGATTTGGAGTGGCATTTATCAAATTAACCCAAAACAAAAATAACTGGGCGAGCTGCTGGGTCCCTGGTGTCAGCCACTCGTTGTGCAATTCTCTCGTTTATTGACTACGTTGACAATGGCATGGGACCCAGATGTCAGAAATCCACTAGGAGGAGCCATTTTTTATTGGCTTGAAATAAGGAGGCACTTGCTTGTGTACTGCCATGACCTTGGCGGGTCCCAGCAGTCAGGGGCAAACATTTTTTTCACGATATACTGGTGGGCGTCTGGTGGGTCCCTGCTGTCAGGCGGAGGAATAATTATTTTCCGCATAATAAGGAGGCACTTCCTTGCGGCTGCAGTGGACCCAGCTGTCAGCCTCTCCACGTACAGTTTTCTTCCGATGGAATTCGGTCGTTGACCACATTGACCACGCCGCGCCGACAGAACCACGGTGGTGGACGATGGCGAGGCCTAGGAAGGGGACGACGCGGAGCCAGGGAAGACGCGGCAGTGGATGCCCACGCAGAGAGGAGGACGAGGGTTCACTGGTTCGGCTGCGCTGCCGTCGCCGCAGAATAACAGGGGGTGTGGGTGAGTGGAGTGGAGGTATGGCCTGGCCAGCGGTGGGAGTAGTATGGGGGCGGTGAGGCCTCCGCAGCAGCACAGCCAACCACGGGAGGCAAGAGCAGGCGGCACGACCGGCGCTGCTTTGGGCGGCTGGAGCCAGAAGACCAGAGGTTGAAGAAGCACTACGGCCGTTGGATGGACATCGTATGGTCAGTCGAGCTAGAATCGTGCATATTGACTAAGTTGACAAAGCCCTTCGTCCCCGTCAACTTAGAAGGCCCACTATATTGGGTCCCAGCTACCAGGGGGAGTATTCATTTTTTGTGCGTAATAAGGAGGCACTTCCTTACGTGCGAAGATATAGCTGGTGGGTCCGAGCTGTCAGCGGCGGTAACGTTTTTTTTCGTGAAATACAGAGGCCGTTTCGGTGGGTCCCAGATGTCAGGTGGAGGAAATCATTATTTTGCGCGTAATAAGGAGGCATTTCCTTGCGTGCGGCCGTGGACCCAGCTGTCAGCCTCTCCACGTACAGTCCACTTCAGATGCATGTCCGTCGTTGACCACACTGACCATGCCACGCCGAAAGCACCAGGGCGGTGGACGACGGCGAGGCCTAGGAAGGGAACGACACGGTGGCAGGGAAGACTCGGCCGTTGTTTTTTTCCCACGCGGAGGGGAGTACGACTGTACGAGGGTTTACTGGTTCGTCTGTCGTTGCTGGAGAATAACAACAGGTGTGGCTGAGTAGAGGGATGGCTAGGCCAGCGATGGGAGTACGATGGGGCGGTGAGGCCTGCGCGGCAGCACAGCCGGCCGCGGGGAGGAGGGAGCAGGCAGTCCCGCCGGCGCTTGTTTGAGCGGCTGGAGCAGGAAGAGCAGAGATTGAAGAAGCACAATGGCCGTTGGATGGACATCCAACAGTATACAGGCCATCTGTGGAAAGCCTCAAATCTGTGGAAAACAGCATACAGCCCATCTGCCATTATTTCAAATAATTTATAGCCCATTTGCTAATTATTACGGGTTTTTGGAGCCCATATTCTTTATGTTAGCATTACAGCCCATATTGTGGCCATGGTTAAAAAATTATACGAAATTTTGCATATGTCGGTGCGGTCTGAACTATTTTTAATCCCAAAATTTCGAGTCACATTCAGACTGATTTTAAAAATAAATGTATATCAATATAAAATCCAATAAATTGTCCACGCATAAAAATCAATGCAATTTAAAATCTCAAAATGAAAAAAGATATTTGAAAATAATTGTCGGTTTGACGTGTTTTAAAAATGTACAACCCATTTCTCATTACTGATAGGCCATTTTCTCGGCCAGCCGAATGAAGCTCTCCTTGTCTTGAAAGATTTTCAGCCCAACAGGCCTGATAAGTGACTTACGTGACAAATCACAAAATAACTAGGCTAGCCATTTTCAAGAAGAAAAAAAACTACTGGGCTGGTTTGTGGTAAACATAAAAGAAAAGGCTGTCTAGACATGCCAGAGTGTCCCGCACAGCCCAGTTGACACACTGCTTCCGTCTCAAAAACAAATTAGATAAATGCCACTCCAATTATGGCGATTCATAAAAATGCCACTGCAATTTCCAAACTTTGAAAAATGCCACTACAATTTTTGCAAACTTTGAAAAACGTCACTGCAGTTTGCAAACCTTGAAAAACGCCACTCCAGACTTCGAAAGATGCCACTAGAAATGGCATGAAATGGCATTTTTCAAAGTTTGGAAATTGCAGTGGCATTTCTCGGATACACCAAATTTGGAGTGGCATTTATCAAATTAACCCAAAACAAAAATAACTGGGCGAGCTGCTGGGTCCCTGGTGTCAGGCGCTCGTTTTGCAATTCTCTCGTTTATTGACTACGTTGACAATGGCATGGGACCCAGATGTCAGAAATCCACTAGGAGGAGCCATTTTTTATTGGCTTGAAATAAGGAGGCACTTGCTTGCGTACTACCATGACCTTGGCGGGTCCCTGCTGTCATCCTCTCCATGTACAATCATCTCCTGATTGTGTACGCGTCAACTTGCTAGGCCCACAAGTCAGCCTCTAAACCATGGAGGACAAATACAACCCATTTCTTTGCGTACAGTACCAGTTAGTCGTGCTTCAAAACTGATCGGCACGCCATTAAAAAAATAAAGGTCGATAACTAATGCGGCACCTCAGGCCAATGCGGCCAGCTTGCATTTTGCATGAGAAATTACACACCATGTTTTGTTGACATGTGGTCCCGTTCCAACATATCAGTGAGACGACGGCGAGTAGTAGGAGTATTTCCGAACGGACGTGTAGGCCGGGGCGCCTCTTCGTGAACCGTGGCAAACTCGCAACCGTCCACCGACTCTTCTCCTTTCCCTCTTGATTTGGAACTGCTATCGCACGCTCTTCCTCTCCCTCCTCCATTTTCCTTCAGCCCTTCACCCTTTCTTCTGCCATTGTTTGATCGTATTCTCCATGGAGGGAACAGGACGGAAACAACCCCGTTATTCTTGCCCCGATATGAAAGATGACGTGGTGGAGGAACTCATTGACCGGTGCGACGTCATCACCTCGGCTAGCATGGCAGGTTCGTTCAAGACCATTCTCGACTCAACTAATAACATCATTACAAAGAACCCATGAGTCAAGGAGCGGTTTGATCTCCCCTATCTTCTTTGCCGTGACCCTGATGACTGGTGCCGGCACGGCGGAGGCCTCGCCCTGTGCAAGTTAATGCTGCTTGATAATGATACGTATGATGTTAAGATGCCATCGCTTGAGGGCAAGGCTTGGGCGGGCGCAAATGGAGATTGGGTTGTTTACATTGGGTCCAACTGCGAGTGGGAACTTGTGAATGTGTACACTCGTCACCGGGTTCCACTTCCAAAAATCTCAGCACACTACCCAGAGGTTGAGCACACTGGTAATGTACGCACGTTCAAATACGATCATGGTGGCTATATTCTACGGAAGATAGCAATTTGTCGAGTTCCCAACCGCTCTTGGAATTACAGCAACTATGATGTTGTTGCAATCTTCGACAAGCTTGTTGCCGTCCTTGATGGTTTCACTCGATGGATATTGCTCAAAAATCAGTTTCTGTACATGGATGAGTACTGTGATGCAATTCAATACGAGGGCCTTGTGTTTGCTGCCACCACTCATGGCACTGTTTTTGCATGGCATCCTAGTAGTTTCGGTACGTTTTTCTTCCACCGTAATTATAATTGTTTCATCCACGTGCATGCGGGTTAGCAAGTTTCCCTTTACTAATTAACCTTCTTCTTGTGTTTCCAAGGTCCTGTGAACATCCCACCACCTATACTTGAAAAATTTTATAACCAAGGGGGATATGCCGATGGTGATGATCACGAGCAGCGCCCATATACTCTGTGGCGCCTGGCAACTAATTCCGATGGATCACCTCTTCTTGTGTGTATACAGCCCACTGATGATGTTACTGCTAAGGAAGCAGGTGTCTCCCATGGTCGCACTCTCCGGACCTATTCCAACACCCGTTGCATGGTATTCGAGATGGATACTAGTGTGCTAGCGCCAACTCCTTCTCCCTGGCACAGAATTGATAGTCTTGGAGAAAACCCGCTCTTCCTTGGACAAAACTATCCGATGATGGTGAAAGGCGGTCCAACTGCTGTTGACACATTTATGAGAAGCAACTGTGTCTATACCTCGGACATTTGGGTGGTTCCCTACCCTGGTACTGATATAGTAGGCCGCTTCATCCTGGATGATCAGTCCTGCGTTGGTCTCCAGATCGACAACAGATGGCCCATCCTAGAGAATCACTTGTGGTTCAAAGCAAGTGTTTCCAACACTGCGGAATGGTTGAGTTGAAGTTCATTTCATGGCTTGTTATTTGTTGTGTGGTGAAAACCTTAGTATTTATAATGTATCCTCGTTGTCGATGTGGGTTGATGACCTGTTGTATGTAATAAAATGATATGCCTGTGATAAACTTACTAAATTTATGAATGGCTTTCGATTCGCTTCTCTGAGTGAGTGGTGCGACGAGGCAAAAAAATATTTTCCGAATACATAATTGTACGTGCATTGCAATAGGTTATCGGATGAGGCCAATCAACAATAGTACACGCCACCACCACGACATCCATCTGACACCATATTATTTCTTGGAGTCCGTGCTAGAGCAATCTCTTCAACCTTGTCATTTCTCTAACTTCAGCCATCGCGTGGCGGGCGAGGTGGGGGTTTGCCGATAGTCGGTTTCCTTAACTGCGGTCCCACTTGTAAGGCCAACTCCAACGCACGACCCCAAACACACCTCCGTTTTGCACGAACTCCAACGATAATTTTGACTAGAAAAGCAAGACTAAAGAAAACAAGAACCACAAGAATACATTTTACTACTCCTGTAAGTTGGATTAGTGCCTTCTCGATGCATTCATTGTTGATCTGCAGAGGCTCGATCTTGCGTCTGTGCTAGCTAAAAGTGATAGAACATCTACTAAATTGCGCTCTATCAATATATGGATGTAATCTTCTTCCCAATACAAAAACTTGCATCCATTCTACTCCACAATAAAATTTTTAATCTAGCACAACTAGTCTAATCCGAGAGCAGAACCGAAGATTTGGTCGGGTTCTTCCTCCTTTTGCCGACACGTGGGACATCCAACATCCAGGTCATGTCATGAAAGAAAATAGAGTGGTAGTTGAAGCCACGAGATGTGCATCTTGGGTTAAACTGTAAATAGAATCTTACTACTCTTGAGTAACTCCAAAAGCGGCCACCGAATATCTTTATTGGATTTGTTTTTCATCACCAGCACCTCGAGGTGAAAGATGTGCAGGTTCAGTGGGTCCTCTTGCGTTTTCACTGACATGTGGGGCCGCATGTGAGCAAACAGACGATGGGCTCCACGCGTCCGCTGGCTGGCTGAGAAGAGAGATAGAGGAGGGCTGAGCACGGACTGCAGGAAATTTGTTCTACGTACCTCGATATAGGCTCGATATAGTGGGGTGGCATGGGCCATAACTAGCATTCACGTCTAGCAGTACGGCACACGCCACCCACACGAGTCCCATCCGACACCAATTTTCTTGGAGTCCGTGCTACAACCATCTCTTCTCCCTCCTGTTTTCTCAGCCATCGCGTGGTGGGAGGGGTGGGGGTTTGCCGATAGTCGGTTTGCTCAACTGCGGTCCCACTTGTAAGTGAAAATGCAACACCGCACGCATTCTCACTTGAGAGGCATGCCGGACCAACCGTGTGGGGGTGCGACGCGAACACGACAGGCTTTTCCTTTTGAAGTCGTAACTTGTAAAATTTGGTTCTGCTCCATGGCTCGACCGATAGATAGAAAATAACGATTTTGCCTAGAGTAATGAGAAGTTTGGTTTTGGCGCCATTAATGCATGGAGTACGTACGAAAAATATGAAGTTGATGCGAAAGATAAGATAATTACTGTAGCATCATATACTACTACATGGATTTGACGAAAAGATAAAAATACATACGAATCCATCAACGTTCAACGACATCCTCACGCCCTAGTGTGCCGGGTCACCAACCGATGTGTGAGGAGCAGCGGCGTTGGCGGCGAGCTCAATGTGCTTCTGAACAGTGCCGTCTAAGGTTGCCCTGCGCTCCAAGAAGGCCAGCATCCTATCGTCCTCCTCTTGCATGTAGTAGTCCTTGTGGATGATTTGCGCGTAGATGTGGGTGATTATGTCGATGGTGTCTTGCTGCGCCAGGCGCTGCGCGGCGAGCGCGACCTCGAGGTGGACATTCTCCAGCGCGACGACGGGCAGTTGCAGGGCCACCTGTGCGTCAAAGAGGTTGTTACCATAGTGGCCGTTGAGGGTGGTGGGCATCGCAGAGCCTGGGCGCGTCGGCTGGAGGCTTACGTCAAAGTCGTCCGCAAGCTTCTTGACGACGGTGAACTTGTCGAGGAAACCGACGAGGACCTCGTCGAACAAGGAGACGAAGCTGTCGTCCAAGCGGCCCCTCGCCCTGGCAGCCTCAAGCAATACTACCTGGAGACGTTCCTCGGTGCCGGGCCGAAGTCCGGCGTCGTGGACCATCTGGCACAGCCGGCTGATGCTCGCGCTCATCGCCTCCATGGGTCTAGCGTAGCTTCTAGTCAACTGATCTTGCGATTCGAGTGATCACTCAGCCCTTGATTAGCGTGCGTAGGTGCGTAGGATTTCGTACCACTCCTCAGCCCTCTACTGCACCCGCCTTTGGCTGTATGATAGGTGGACCAGCCACCCCCTGGGGCCATGTGTCATTCACCCAAAGGCAGTTGCCGTAAGTCAATGAAGCTGCGTCCCCCTCCGTGCCGGTGCAGTATAGTCATCTCACCGGGCCTCTAGTTGGGGCCAAACGAGAGAAGTTTGATGTTTACTGGTTTGTTGGTCCCCTTTGCATTTTGCACCAAGTTTTGACCTTTGATTTAACTAATAAAATGTTAATGCATGTAAACAAAAATGTTGTGTAAGTCACCTTACGAAAACCAAATAATCCCAAAAATACTTAGGCACGGTGCATTAACTCCCTCCTTGTTTCTTATTTCATGACATATCAACCAATGAGAGATGTGGGCCGTGCATGCTTTCAATGACTTGAGACTACCAAACATGACATGTAGTGTTTAGTTCATTGCATGTAAACCTATTAGTACTCTAGTTAGGAGTAGCAAAAAAACATTAAGTTCTCTCGCTGATTGGAATAAAACACCATGTATTTATTTACAGAGGGAGTAGTACATTTTTGGTGACATGCATTACTAGATATTGCTAGTCAAATACTAAAATCCAGATGGACGTGGTAGTACTCCTAAATCCAGACGGTGGTGCTACTAGTACTAGTAGTAGTACTACCAATGTAGTAGTAGGAGTACTAGCACTGTACTACCCACTGGTCAAATTATTACGTGCTGCTCCTCACAGTGAAGTGACAAGACCCTGTGCCGGAGATGACACCTGAGTATAGGCGCCGTGTTCGGCATACCATAGTCAGCCTCACCATCTGCAGTCACTATCATCATGGCTCTAG
Source organism: Triticum urartu (assembly GCF_003073215.2). Taxonomy (NCBI): domain Eukaryota; kingdom Viridiplantae; phylum Streptophyta; class Magnoliopsida; order Poales; family Poaceae; genus Triticum; species Triticum urartu. The sequence continues at coordinate 100,360,741 of NC_053026.1, read as the reverse complement.
AACTAGCCTGCTTACAACTAGCCTTGTTCGACATAATTTCCCGTGCGTAGATGCACGTGCATTGCACGGAACATCAAGATTGGGGGTGGACGGCTCCGGCAGCGGCCATCGTGCCAGATTTTTCCATGACCTTCTACTCCTAGATGTGGTGGGGAGGAGATGAGGCTGATTGTGAGAGACAAGGAGTTGTTTGTAAATAGGGAACAAGTGCGGGCATCTTTTTGCAAAAATGGAGAAGCTTGGTTTGTATGCGTCAGATCTAGATCTGACGGCTATTGGTGAAAGATGGGAGGCATAACATCATCACCAACTCAGGACCTGTTTGGTTCACAGGATTTTGAAAACGCAGGAATAGGACACGGCAATATTACAAGTTTCAAACTGATATTACAAATGTTAGGAGTAATGCTGCACCTACGAAGAGGGAATTACTAGGAAGTTTACGTAAGAACTTTCGTTACTTTAGGTGGATGCAACATTATAATACAAACTAAAATCCACCGCACTGACAAATAACTAATGGGCAAATAAGTTTTCGAGTCTCTGGCCACTTGATGTTTCAAAAACAAATTCAGCTTATGCGGAGAAATGAGCTCCACCGTGTACCCGCGCGGGTGTGGCTGGGCACGAAGTGTGAGTACGTGCACGGTGCACCTATTCTCTTCTTGTATACGTACACCACCTACGTGGGGTTGTGTGAGAGAGATACAAACCTAGAGAGATATAGTGTGTGGGTTCTTGAGAGTTTTTTTTGTGGGGGGGGGTCAATCAAAAAATTTAACATATGCAATGTGTGTGAAATAGAGTCCTGGATATAACATATATATAGAGGGGGCGATCCACGAGAAGAGAGTGGAGGTATCATCGGCTTGAGATGTCCGTAGAATCAAAGAGAGGGATGATGTGTGTGTGTGTGTGCGTGCGCGATCGATAAAGAGTGCCATCGAATTTGTGTGTGCCCACGTCAAAGATATAGAGTGGCTAGCCTACTGGAACGTGAGAAGGGACATGTGCAGTTTGTCTCTGTGGCATGGATACCTACCTGCATCGCTCGACTATCGATGCGTGGTGGGGGAAGAGGGAGGCCCAATTAACTATAGAGATACAATGGCTGGTATATGTGTGGAGGAGGAGAGAGGCCTACCTCATGTATTAAGGAGATCGATCTGCCTCATGTATTAAGGGAGATCGATCAGCATCCTTGCATATGTGTAGGAGATGAATAAGGTTGGGAGAGAGACAGAGCTAGAGTGATGGAGGGGGTTGTAGTGGAGTTTCTTCTAACAAATGGTGGGATAGGCTTGCTAGACAAACGGAGGGCCCGCCCGCAATATCAATAAGAGAGGAGATGGCTGCTTGTTGTCTGTGCACGTGCGTGTGAGAGACGGGTCAGGAGGCATGCACGAATGATGAGGGGGGACGATGTGGCTATGGTAAGCATACGTAACTACATAGGAAGATCAATCGCCCTTTGTAAGAGAAAGGAGAGACATAACTTGTGAGGTACGTCGATCGATGGGGGGGTAGTTAAAGTCGATCTAGGTATATGTTGGGAGATCGATCGGTATACATGCATGTGTGTGTTAGAAGCAAATGAGGCACAAGGAGAAGGATAGACAGAGAGAGGGATGCATGTAGGAGGTGGTACGAGAGGCATATTATATCGAGGGAGAGGAGTGTGCGAGTACGAGAACAATGAAAAGAGTGGTGGGAGTGAGGCATGGACGGTGACAAGAGAAGAGGGGAAGCTTGTGTTTGTGCTAGGCACACCTGGCTAGAGAGGCATATCGATCGATGTGTGCCGTAAAGAAGGAGCTGGGGGGCCTACACACACCGTGGGTGAACGACCTAAAGTGAAAAAACGAATTTGCGCGATGGAGCTAGAGACTGCTGAGGGAGGGTGAGAGGGATGCGGGCGTGTGCATGCACAAGAGAAAGTTAGCGCTAGCTACAAAGATAAGAGGGTTGTGTGGGTGTAAAAGACGGATAGAGATCATATATACTTCATTATAAAAAGCGAATTCGGATATTTGAAGAATTTATCATAGTGTTTCAAACCGACGGATGTGTGAATATATATAACGGTGATACACATGGTGTGGTTATGAACATGGTATACTACATTTAATATATTTTATCTCTACTCTTATAAAAAACGGAGTTGTTGATGATGGTGTGCCTGCCATCCTGCATTATAGGCCGTCTGATTTATATCTGGTGGATAGCAAGGAAACTATGATGGTTGAAGTTGGCAACAATCATGATTGTAGATTCTTATTGAAATAGAGAAACGAATTCAAATTTAGTTCGAATTGCAGCGGTAGTATAGACATTTGGAATGCACTAAAATGTTGGTATGAGTAGGTTACATGCATTATACAGCAAGCGAAAAAATTTAATCGGACATAACATGGATTCATACTCCCTCCTTCCATCTATATAGGGTGTAATGAGATTTTTAAGACCGCCTTTGACTATTGACAAGATTAATAGTACATGACATGCACAATGTGAAATTATATCATTGAAAGAACCTTTCACAGACGAATTTAACGGTGTGCTTTGTGTAAGTTGCATGTCATATATCATTGCTCTAATATTTGGTCAAAGTTAGCATCGAAAAACGCATTAGGCCCTATATAAATGGAAGGAGGGAGTAGCTTTGAATAGCATTTGTATAGTAAAACGGGGCAAGACTCTCTCTTTGTGTGGTGTGAATAGTTTTATTTTTTTCGTTTTCTTTTTGGTTGAGGGAAGTGCGAATTGATTTGGTACGTACAAGTACAATATTACTACACATTAGGCTTGTCCCTAAATTCAACCCCGTCTTGTTATATCCCGAAAATTCAGATATCGTGCTCCCAAAACTAGCGCCTTCACAACCCGCACCTTGCTATCCCGAAATTACAATGCGTGTGAAAACTCCCTCCAGCTGCCAAATCCCGACACATGAAATCCCCCTTCTAACCCTGAGCCAAAAGGGCCGCTAGTTCAAATCGGTGGGGGTACTTTCGTAACACACCCTACATTTTGGACAATCTCGTTCCTAAGTCATGCTTCACCCCCTCCCATCGCCCCCTTTTCGCCATTCGAAATCCCAGGCCGCCATAACCTCTCCGCTCCAGCCGCGAAACCCCACCCTCCTCCGTCCACCACGTCACCGCTGCCCAGCCGGAGCCTCTTCCCCGATGATGTCGTCCACCGCAACTGCTCGACGTCCCTCGTCCACCTTCCCGGATGAGGATCCATCGTCCATCTCGCCGTCCCGCCGGTTCAGCCGCCCCGTCCTCCACCTCCAAGGAGCTGCTCCGACGATCGCCTCGTGTATCGCGACTGCTCCATTCCCACAACGCCGCCTTAACCTGCTCCACCGGAACCGCAACATCCTCACCGACTCCTCGGATGAAGCCGAGGCCTACTCGGCGCCACCAAAGAGGTTGTACACTCATCACATCGCACCTTCTCCTTAACTCGACCTCCCGGCACCGACGGTGCTCCATCCCGCACCCCCATGGAGCGGCTACCTTGAAGCCGGCGCCGTGGGCGACATCTCCACGGCGGCTCTCCCCCAGTGCGAGGCCCCTTCGGTGGCAGCGTCCATACCAGCCGGATCTGCTGCTGCTGCTCCAGCTCTTGCTCAATCGCTCACTCGCCCAGCTGCTGCTGCTCTCCCCCTCGCTCGTGCTGCTGCTCTGCTCCGATTAAGCCACACTTCAGTCGACTGAATCGACTTTTGGGTTAGTCGATTTTCAGGGGTTGGGGGGCTTTCCGGAGTTAAGGAAGAACCACCCGCAGCGGGGACGAGGGCTCGCCGGAGAGGTACCCCACTATCTATCTTAGGGTTCAGGGGGGGGAGGCCTAGAGGGCTGGCCGGGGTGGCGGTGGCGAGTTGTTTCAGGGCGGCGAGGCGGCGCTGGGGCCGGCGGTTCGGCCGGTGGTGGCTGGCGGCTCAAGGGGGTGCAGGTTGAAGATGAACTGCAGGCCCTCCCTAAACTACATGTCAAGTGCCTCTCAGCTACCATTGCGTTCAGTTTCGATAGTAGCATTCAGATTCCCCAGTAAATTTCAGTTTCGACAGTTAAGTTCAGAGTCAACAGTTTTTAACTCATCTGTTGTAGTCAGGTGGTTTTTGGTGATGTTAATTTTATATCAATTTTACATCATCTATTGGAGATGCTATTAGAATCCCACTTGAGATTGACGATGTCTGTCTTGTGCTACTTCAGCCTTGACGTCTTACGGCTCACCGGAGCTGCTCCAACGACAGAACGATCCATCACAACAGAGCAGTGCCCTGGACGCCATCTACAGATTCCTCGGATCTTCCTCCACACCTCCGACAGCCACCTCTGCCTCAACTGCTTCAACGACCAATGTAATGATGCTGAGGTCGACACGGCTACGGCAAAGAGGTTGTACACTTGTTGCATCACTTATTACTATACATTCACGTCGATCCATTAGGGCTATTTTGGTTCAACAGAAAAACATCGATCCACTGGTTGTTACCATCACTCTAAATTTCTGCATGCTCTCCTTACATAATCTCACCATATTTTTTTCGTATGCATGTCAGATATTGTACACAGTCATGCTGAACATGTAGAGAAAAAGAGAATAGTTTTGCGCGGCAATACAATGTCATGCAGACATTGCTCCATGGTGGGTTCAATGGCAAACCCTCCCCACCCCTCTCCAGATTGTAATCCAGAGGAAGATATCTGTTCCGAGGCGGATTCGGACGCCGCTGACCACTCCTATTTACCCCCAAGGTGTTTGCTCTACCTTGGCATGATGATGTTAGTCATATCATGCATATGTTGCCCTGCAGTGCCTACTTTTGACATCATATATGTCATCTGCTTAGTTTAGACATGTTCTGTAATGCCAACTGTTTAGTTTCTATATCATATATGGGAATTATGCAGTCTCATGTCTTTTAGCCAGCCATAATATATGTGAAATGTGCAATGCCATCCTGTTTAACCAGGCATCATATATTTGAATGATATCTTGCCCATCCTTTTCTTCATTACATTTCCATTTGTCGACAATGTTTGTACATTAAACTACTCTTCCTGTGAATCAGCCATTTGGGTCGGAGATGGAAAAATCTGGAGTGAAAACAAGGCCTTCAGAGCAGATAGTGCTACCTGTCGAAGCAGATCTCTTGTTGGGTCCTGATAGCTCCTCAGAGATGGATTCAGAGACAGATGACCAGTCCTATTCCCCCACTGATGTGTATGCTCTAACTTGGCACAGTTATAGTGCTCATATCATGCATACGGTGTCTTGCATTGCATAGTTTAGACATCATATACACAATATTCAACACCATGTTCTTAGTTGAGACACCATATCGAATGCCCTCTGTTTAGCATATAAATCACATATGTGAATTAAATGATGCGATCCTGATTACTTAGATAACATGTAGGTGAATTATGTCATGCAATCCTGTTTAGTTATTTATCATATCTTTGAATTATGTTATGCTATGCTATCCAGTTTAGATAGACATCATATATGTGAAATTATGTCATGCTATCCATTTTAGTTAAACAATATACATGTCAACTATTTCATGCCCTCTTTTTTCCACACTATCTATTGCATCTGTCTCTCATACAATGTCTGTACATTCAACTATGTTTCCTGTTTATCAGCCATTTGAATTGGAGCGGGTGATGCCAGTATCTAGTGGACTAAAAACACGTCTTCAAATAAAACAGTGCTACCTCTTGGTGGAGATAGCACCCCGGTTGTACATGCACAAGAACCAGCCCTACCACACATAACCGAAACTCTCGCAAATTGTACCCCTACTACGATGGACAGAGAACCAGCTTCACCCAATCTAACCCCAACCGCAGCCGATAGTAACCCAGTTCCTGTTGACACAGCACCATCTCTACCACAGAGCTCCCAAACAAGAGCAGTTAGTAAGGCAGCTCCAGTGCCCAAAGGGCCAGTACTATCACGGCGAACCCCAACTCCACTAGTTAGTACGCCTATTCCTGTGGAGGAAGCACAACCATCTAGTCGTAGTTTAGCATCTATCGCATTTGATGTTGTTAAATCGTATGTGCGTATCTTCCCATCTTGGAAATATTATACTGAAGATGAAGGAAAATGCCAGTTGCAGGTGTTTGTCCAGGAGTTATGTGTAAGGAATGTTATTCATGGCAATTACTTTGCTTCGTCCCATACATCCTACCTCCATGATGGCTATAATACAACAAATTTTCCCATTTTTCTCTATGAAGAAGGACCGATTTGGAAACTCAGGATGAGGTAACCTATGCTAATACCTCTGCTATCTTCAAGAATGCTTGGTGGCAGTATCGGAATTACCTGAAGAAAACGTACTTCACCGGCAAAGAAACTCATCAAATTCCCTTATGTTCTCCTGAGACACATTTACTGGACGATGACTGGGAACACCTTGTTCTGTACTGGTCCAGAACCAAGAATGTGGTAAGGTCTATGAGCTCATTTTCTATTTTTAAGTATTATATTCTTGCGTCTTACTATACTCTGTTCATGTAGAACAAGTGCCTAAACCTGAAGAACAACTGTTCTAATTTAAGATTCCATTGCTACCATAGGACATAGATATATGTTTGTTTGATGCTTTTATTATGTACTAGTACTTGGCAATAGAAGACTTGTTAGTTTAATCATGTCCACCTTACTAATGAACTGGTTCACCAAAATGAGTTTCATATACTAGTACATGCTAAACTTGTTATGTGTCTGCTTGTTTCTTCTTTTAGAATGCTGACAGAATATTGGGGAAGAGTGCCTTATTAAGCAACGGTAAAGGAAGTAATGCAGATAAGGTTCAGGATAGTGACACATCCTGTCTTGGTTTAGTGTTGGAGTTACTGGCCACTACCGCTTGCACAAGCTATTCAAACTCACTGTCTGAATCAGTTCGGTTTCTTGAGTCTCAACTACAAGCTGAAAGACATCGATCAGTTGTGCTGCAACAAGAAGCGGAAGGACTGCGGAAGTCCCTGGAGCATTCAGATGCATACTTTCTGGTGCAACAGCAAGCGTTGGGGGATTTTAGCGCCAAACAGAACAAAGCTAATCAGCTTGCTAAGCTTATTGCCAGCATGGTGGATACCCAGGATAACGTTTCTTGAGCTCTTCTGAAGTTGTTTCAGTTATGCTCTTGTTTTGCTGCCGCGTTTATTTGCACTGGTGGCCAATTTTGACGGCCAGTGTATATGATATGCTGCTTTGTTCCCTATATTTGCACTGGTGGCGAACTTTGATGCCCAATGGATGTAATATGTGTAATAGCCGTGATAGCCTAGCGTTAGTTGCTTGCTTATTTATTTCCTTGTTGTCTTGTTTATTTGTTTGCTTGTAGTCATTGCAGTTCTTTTTCCGCGGTTAACTAGTGGTTGCAATAACCTATTTTTTAAAACTAGGCCACAGTAACCATGGGCTAATATTTACTGTAGTGACACTGGCATCCTACGGGCCATAGAAACAATGGGCCTTCTACGGGCCATATCATCAATGGGCCTTATACGGGCCGTATGATCGATTGGCCAAACATGGGCCAATAACATGCCGCATTATGGCCGTAAACGGGCTAGAGTTGGAATCGTCCATTCATGGGCCGAGCGTAACGAGCCATCGTTAATAGGCCGTATTTGATGACACTATGAAAACGGCCCAACGTATTAACGGACCACAAACGGGCCGACTGTAACCACGGGCTGAATTTGGCCCACAAGCAGAAAATGACAGTAACGGGCCATAAGTAAACGAATGCTAGAAATGAGCCCAAGAATAAATGGGCTCTGAGAAGGCCGAAAGATAACATGGGCTGGAAACGGCCCAACGGAATAACGGGCCGTTAATGGGTATAAAGTGATACACTGTTCATTACGGGCCAGTTTCACCATGGGCCGTTAATGGGTGTAAAGTGATACACTGTTCATTACGGGCCAGTTTCACCACGGGTCGTTAATAGGCCAAGAGTTACATAGGGCCTCATATGGGCCGAAAGACGTCATGGGCCATACATGGGCCAGAAGTGAAAATGGGCTGGAATCATATTGGATGGCCCAGATGATGCTACTGGGCCTAATTCGGATAGGGCGTAATGGGCCTTGGGTTAGCGGGCTGTAAATGGGCTATATGCGAACAGGCCATTAACAGGCTTTCCATGGGCCGGCCCGCCACCTTTTAACCAAGTCAAACGGGCTGGCCTTTTCACAGGAATGGGCCTCTGTTGGGCCGTGCCACGTGTCGACGTATCATAGGCGCCTATCTGACCCACTGACGAGCTGACACATGTTTCGTCCAGCCAATAAGAATTTTACACGTGGAAATTTCCCATTGGTCGGGGCTGTTAACGTGTTATCGGATCCAAAACCCGACCCGATAGCTTAATGGCGTTCCGTTACATGACTATCTTGATGTGTCATGGAACACTTCTATGACAGCACAGGTATGACTATCTTGATTCTGTCATAAATTTGTCATGGATGTACATGCATGACAAAAAACGGGACCTACTGTGACAAACACGTATCATCACGGAAGTGTATTTTTTTTATAGTGGGAGAGGGCCCCCCTTCTTCTTCTTCCTTGACCTTCTCCCTAGATGGGAGAAGGGTTTCCCCTCTGGTCCTTGGCTTCCATGGCATGGGAGGGGTGAGAGCCCCTCTGAGATTGGATCTGTCTCTCTGTCTCTCTTTGTTTCTGTGTTCTAGATTCTGGCCTTTCACCTTTTCTTATATTCCCGGAGATCCATAAATCTGATTGGGCTGAAATTTTAACATGATTTCTATCCAGATATTGGATTTCTTGCAGCAAAAGAAGGGCACCAACTGCCTTACGGGGTGGCCACGAGGGCCAGGGGCGCGCCCCTTGCCTCATGGCCCCCTCGGGCACCGTCTCACGTTGATTCTTCTTCCCAAAAATCACATATATCCCAAAAAAATCTCCGAAAGTTTTTATCCCGTTTGGACTCCGTTTGATATGGATTTTCCGCGAAACAAAAAACATGCAACAAACAGGAATTGGCACTGGGCACTGGATCAATATGTTAGTCCCAAAAATAGTATAAAAAGTTGCCAAAACTATATGAAAGTTGTATAATATTGGCATGGAACAATAAAAAATTATAGATACAACGGAAACGTATTAGCATCCCCAAGCTTAATTCCTGCTCGTCCTCGAGTAGGTAAATGATAAAAAAGATAATTTTTGATGTGGAATGCTACCTAGCATAATCTTGATCATGTAATCTAATCATGGCATGGATATTAAGACACGAGTGATTCAAAGCAATAGTCTATCATTTGACATTAAGACAATAATACTTCAAGCATACTAATAAAGCAATCATGTCTTTTCAAAATAACATGGCAAAAGAAAGTTATCCTTACAAAATCATATGGTCTGGCTATGCTCCATCTTCACCACACAAGATATTCAAATCATGCACAACCCTGATGACAAGCCAAGAAGTTGTTTCATACTTTTGATGTTCTCAAACCTTTTCAACTTTCACGAAATACATGATCATGAGCCATGGACATATCACTATAGGTGGAATAGAATATGATGGTGGAGGTTGTGTGGAGAAAAAAAAGGAGAAAGTCTCACATTGACGCGGCTAATCAACGGGCTATGGAGATGCCCATAAATTGATGTCAATGCGAGGAGTAGGGATTGCCATGCAACGGATGCACTAAGAGCTATAAGTGTATGAAAGCTCAAACTGAAACTAAGTGGGTGTGCATCCAACTTGCTTGCTCATGAAGACCTAGGGCATTTAAGGAAGCCCATCGTTCGAATATACAAGCCAAGTTCTATAATGAAAATTCCCACTAGTAGTATATGAAAGTGATAACTCAAGAGACTCTCTATATGAAGAACATGGTGCTACTCTGAAGCACAAGTGTGGTAAAAGGATAGTAACATTGTCCCTTATCTCTTTTCTCTCATTTTTTATTTTTCTCTCTCTTTTTTAGGCTTCTTTGGTTTTTTTTTTTGGGGGGGGGGGGGGGGGGGCTTCTTTGGCCACTTTTATTTTGATAACCTCACATCGGACAATGTTCTAATAATGATGATCATCACACTTTTATTTACTTACAACTCAATATTACAACTCGATACTAGAACAAAATGTGACTCTATATGAATGCCTCCGGCGGTGTACTAGGATGTGCAATGATCTAGCATGGCAATGACATCAAAAAACGGACAAGCCATGAAAACATCATGCTAGCTATCTTACGATCTTGCAAAGCAATATGACAATGATGCTGAAGTCATGTATATGAAGATGATGGAAGTTGCATGGCAATATATCTCGGAATGGCTATGGAAATGCCATGATAGGTAGGTATGGTGGCTGTTTTGAGGAAGATATAAGGAGGCTTATGTGTGATAGAGCGTATCATATCACGAGGTTTGGATGCACCGGCAAAGTTTGCACCGACTATCAAGGTGAGAAACGGCAATGCATGGTACCGGAGAGGCTAGTAATGATGGAAGGGTGAGAGTGCGTATAATCCATGGACTCAACATTAGTCATAAAGAACCCACATACTTATTGCAAAAATCTATTAGTCATCGAAACAAAGTACTACACGCATGCTCCTAGGGGGATAGATTGCTAGGAAAAGACCATCGCTCGTCTTCGACCGCCACTCATAAGGAAGACAATCAATAAATACCTCATGCTCCAACTTCGTTACAAAACGGTTCACCATACGTGCATGCTACGGAAATCACAAACTTCAACACAAGTATTTCTACAATCCACAACTACCCACTAGCATGACTCTAGTATCACCATCTTTATATCGCAAAACTATTGCAAGGAATCAAACATATCATATTCAGTGATCTACAAGTTTTATGTAGGATTTTATGACTAACCATGTGAATGACCAATTCCTGTCCTCTCTCTAAATAGATATAAGTGAAGTAAGAGAGTTTAATTATTTCTACAAAAGATAAGCCCACGCTCTAACAGACATAAGTGAAGCAAACGAGCATTCTACAAATGGCGGGTTTCTATGTGTAGGGAAACAGGCAATCCAAACTTCAAATGATATAAGCGAAGCACATGAAGCATTCTATAAATCCATACTCAAAAGATATAAGTGAAGTGCAAAGAGCATTCTATAAATCAACCATGGACTATCTCATACCAGCATGGTGCATCAAAGAAAAGTGAAAACTAAATGCAAAATATGCTCCAAGATTTGCACATATCCCATGAACGAAACGAAGACGAAAACATACCGATTCTTGTTGAAGAAAGATGAGATGCCTTCCGAGGCATCCCCAAGCTTAGATGCTTGAGTCTCCTTGAATATTTACTTGGGGTACCTTGGGCATCCTGATACGTCAATTTTGCATCATGCTTTTATATCGATATTTATTGCATTATGGGCTGTTATTACACATTATGTCACAATACTTATGCCTATTCTCTCTTATTTTACAAGGTCTACATAGAGAGGGAGAATGCCGACAACTGGGACTCTGGGATGGAAAAGGAGCAAATATTAGAGACCTATTCTACACAGCTCCAAAAGTCTTGAAACTTAACGAAACTTCTGCTATATGGAGTCTTTCGATGAGGAAAAAATCACAAGCCATCTTTCCGGACGAGACTCTGCCGCCACGAGGCGGAACCTTGGCGGAACCAATCTAGGGCTCCGGCGGAGCTGTTCTGCCGGGGAAACTTCCCTCCAGGAGGGGGAAATCATCGCCATCGTCATCACCAACGCTCCTCTCATCGGGAGAGGGCAATCTGCATCAACATCTTCACCAGCACCATCTCCTCTCAAAACCCTAGTTCATCTCTTGTATCCAATTCTTTTCTCCAAGTCCGGGATTGGTACCTGTGGGTTGCTAGTAGTGTTAATTACTCCTTGTAGTTGATGCTAGTTGGTTTATTTGGTGGAAGATCATATGTTCAGATCCTATATGCATATTAATACCCCTCTGATTATGAACATGAATATGCTTTGTGAGTAGTTACGTTTGTTCCTGAGGACATGGGAGAAGTCTTGCTATTAGTAGTCATGTGAATTTGGTATTCGTTCGATATTTTGATGAGATGTATGTTGTCTCTCCTCTAGTGGTGTTATGTGAACGTCGACTACATGCCACTTCACCATTATTTGGGCCTAGAGAAAGGCATTGGGAAGTAATAAGTAGATGATGGGTTGCTAGAGTGACAGAAGCTTAAACCCTAGTTTATGCGTTGCTTCGTAAGGGGCTGATTTGGATCCATATGTTTCATGCTATGGTTAGGTTTACCTTAATACTTTTGTTGTAGTTGCAGATGCTTGCAATAGAGGTTAATCATAAGTGGGATGCTTGTCCAAGTAAGGGCAGCACCCAAGCACCGGTCCACCCATATACCAAATTATCAAAGTACCGAACACGAATCATATGAAAGTGATGAAAACTAGCTTGACGATATTCCCATGTGTCCTCGGGAGCGCTTTACATCATATAAGAGTTTGTCCAGGCTTGTCCTTTGCTACAAAAAGGATTGGGCCACCTTGCTGCACTTTATTTGCTTTTGTTACTTGTTACTCGTTACAAATTATCCTATCACAAAACTATCTGTTACCTATTATTCGAGTGCTTGTAGAGAATACCTTGCTGAAAACTGCTTATCATTTCCTTCTACTCCTCGTTGGGTTCGACACTCTTACTTACCGAAAGGACTATGATAGATCCCCTATACTTGTGGGTCATCACATCCCCAATCTTGAGCTCTTTCCTCTCCTCCTTCTCCTCATATCGAGACCTCCTCGATCTTTGATCACTTCATCCACACAAAACTCAACAGAAAACTCGGTAAGATCCGTTAGTATAGTAAAGCAAATCACTACTCTAAGTACTGTTGCAAACCAATTCATATTTTGTTTTTGCATTGTAGCTACTGTAATAACTTTTCCATGGCTTAATCCACTGATAGAAATTGATAGTTTCATCAAAACAAGCAAACTATGCATCAAAAACAGAATCTGTCTTAAACAGGACAGTCTATAGTAATCTGAACATTCACCATACTTCTTTAATCCAAAAATTCTGAAATTTTTAGGAAAAATAAACAATTTGTATAGAAATACAGTTAAAAAAGTTTCAGAACCGTTTGACATTCCAGTAAAAAAATGTAAAATTGCGCAGTACAGCCAAATTTTCTGTTTTGCACCGCACAAACCAACAAGCAATGTAAACATCCTAAATGCAAATCTTGGCACATTATTTTTATGATACAATGGATTTTTACTTTATAAAAGCACACAACAGAAATAAATGACTCTCTAAAACTTCTGGGTTGTCTCCCTGGCAGCGCTTTCTTTAGCTAGGCATATAGTGATCAAGTAATGGATCCACTCGGATCCCAAGGTATATCAAAGCCAATTTTAGTTAACAATGATTTGTGATTTAGTAGTGAGCACAAAGTAACATATATCATGTAATGACGAAGTATAACTCTCTTCCTATGCATCGCCATGTCACAAAAGAACAATTCATGCACACAAAGTAAAGGCCAATACATAGCATAAGAAGTTTCTTGCAATTTTATCGTGTGGGAAACATAGAGAGGTGGAGATATAGTTCATCTCTCATAATAATTACAAGTAGGAGCAGCAAGCACATGCATATTATATCTATCAAAATCATCATGTGTAGTAGTAAAACGCAACCCATCAATATAATCCTTAATAAGGGCAAACTTCTCCGATATAGTGCAGTCGAGAGAATTCAAAAAGATAATAGGACTATCATGTGTGGGTGCAATAGCAACAATTTCATGTTTAACATAAGGAACTATAGCAAGTTCATCTCCATAAGCGTAATTCATATTGGCATCTTGGCCACAAGCATAGCAAGCATCATCAAAAAGGGATATTTCAAAAGAATCAACGGGATCATAACAATCATCATAGCATTAATCCTTCAGTAAATTCGAAGGGAAATTAAACAATGTATGGGATAAAGAGTTACTCTCATTATATGGTGGGATTGGGTGATCAATCCGCTCTTCCTCCTTTTGTTCTTCGCTCTCCTTCTCATCTTTTTCATCCAATGAGCTCACAATGTCATTAATTTCTTCTTCCATAGAGTCCTCGATATATGGTTTAATATAAGGATTAGAAGCATAATTATCATAGCAATATTTAAGTATGGCCAAATTTTCAGATTTGTGGAGAGTAGTATCACACTCTTCAATAAAAGAAGCAATTTCACAAGTACCCCTAAAAGCAACAAATTCTTCAATTTTTTGAACATCATAGTAATTATAAACAACCTTAGTATAGGAAGATACGATTCCATTATCACTAAACTCACATTGGTAAGGAAGGTGTTTCTTAGGGTCTTCAGAACAACAAGTAAAATCATATATTTCACATAATTCCAAGCATAGCATTGCAAACGATGAATTTGATCCAGTAAAAGTTTCCCTTTTTGAGATAAGCGGTGTCGCACATAACAAGCATGATCATCTAAAGATTTTCCCTCAACTAAGCTAGTTGGGGTTTTAGCACGAGCGCATAGGGATTGAAGATGATCCAAGTAAAAAGCTTCAGGACTGTGATAGATTTTGAGTGGTTCTTCAACCATTGGTGTAGTAGGTACAACTAACTTTTTTGGTATTTTGCGTTTCCTACCAATAACTAAAGATAGAAAACAAGAGCACAAAAAAACTACTTAGTGATAAAGTAAACAAGCACACATGAGAATATTCACCCCACGCTATAACTCCCCGGCAACGGCACCAGAAAAAGGTCTTGATAACCCACAAGTATAGGGGATCAATTGTAGCCTTTTTCGATAAGTAAGAGTGTCGAACCCAATGAGGAGCTAAAGGTAGAACAAATATTTCCTCAAGTTCTATCGACCACCAATACAACTCTACGCACGCTTAACGTTCGCTTTACCTAGAATAAGTATAAAACTAGAAGTACTTTGTAGGTGTTTTTGGATAGGTTTGCAAGAATATAAATACCACGTAAATAAAAACTAGGGGCTGTTTAGGTAAAGAAGCAATAAAGTTAGTATAGCGAGTGTGGAAAAGTGGTGGTAGGAGTTGCGAAATTGTGCCTAAGCAATTGACTACTTTACTAGACCGATAGCAAGTTTTATGTGGGAGAGGCCACTGCTAGCATGTCATCCCTGACTTGGAATTCTATGCACTTATGATTGGAACTATTAGCAAGCATCCACAACTACTAACGTTCATTAAGGTAAAACCAACCATAGCATTAATATATATTGGTCCCCCTTCAATCCTGTATGCATTAATTTCTATGCTAGGTTGAAGCTTCTGTCACTCTTGCCCTCCAATACATAGTCCTATCAACATACAACTAACCCTATGGTGTGATCCACGCGTGCGCTCATATGATGGGCACCAAAGGACAGCAACATAACCACAAGCAAATTAAACCAATCATAGCAATTCACTAATTACCGATAGGACAACGAAAATCTACTCAGACATCATAGGATGGCAACACATCATTGGATAATAATATGAAGCATAAAGCACCATGTTCAAGTAGAGGGTACAGCGGGTTGCGGGAGAGTAGACCACTGTAGATAGAAGGGGGAAGGTGATGAAGATGTTGGTGAAGATGACGGAGGTGTTGGTGTAGATCGTTGTCGCGATGATGGCCCCGGCGGCGTTCCGGCGCCACCGGGAGAGAGGGGGAGAGGGCCCCCTTCTTCTTCTTCTTCCTTGACCTTCTCCCTAGATGGGAGAAGGGTTTCCCCTCTGGTCCTTGGCTTCCATGGCATGGGAGGGGCGAGAGCCCCTCCGATATTGGATCTATCTCTATGTCTCTCTCTGTTTCTGCGTTCCAGATTCTGGCCTTTCACCATTTCTTATATCCCCGGAGATTCATAACTCCGATTTGGCTAAAATTTTAACACGATTTCTATCTGGATATTGGCTTTCTTGCGGCGAAAGAAGGGCACGAACCGCATTACGGGGTGGCCACGAGGTCCCAGGGCGCGCCTGACCCCCTGGGGCACACCCCCCTGCCTCGTGCCCCCCTCGGGCATCATATTGTGTTGATTCTTCCCAAAAATCACATATATTCCAAAAAAATCTCCGTAAGTTTTTATCCCATTTGGAATCGGTTTGATATGGATTTTCTGCAAAACAAAAAACATGCAACAAACAGGAACTGGCTCTGGGCACTGGATCAATATGTTAGTCCCAAAAATAGTATAAAAAGTTGCCAAAAGTATATGGAAGTTGTATAATATTGGCATGGAACAGTAAAAAATTATTGATACGACGGAGACGTATCATGGGATCCCTTCCCGGCTAAACATTTGGGAAGAGGACTGGGGCCTCTATAAATAGGGCTAGCGACCACTGTAGTAAGGGGAGGCTCATCTTGGGACGGATCATTCGGACCATCCAGAAGCACACCAACTCACCGAGCTCAAGAACACCTCTCCTCAGGAGGATGTTCGTCCATTGTACTAGTTCATCCTCAGCCCACGAGGCAATCCACCACACCACACTGGAGTAGGGTATTACACCACAATGGTGGCCCGGACCAGTATAAACTCTCGTGTCACTTGTTCCTTGGGTTCGGCGAGGTAGGCCTAGAGATCATTGCGAGAGTGAGCTAGGGAGAGAGATATCCTCGTGCGCACCCCAGTGTTCGAACCTCAAGGGTTTGCCGGAACCCACAATCCGATAGGCCCAGAGATACCTCTACGTCATACGGAGTGACAAATCCCAATCTCGATTCATGCCAACTCAATAGACACCTTTGGAGATACCTGTAGAGAACCTTTATGATCACCTAGTTATGTTGTGATGTTTGATAGCACACAAGGTATTCCTTCGGTATCTGGGAGTTGCATGAGCTCATGGTTGAAAGAATATGTGAAGGAAATATTCCCCAGAGGCAATAATAAAGTTGTTATTTACATTTCTTTATATCATGATAAATGTTTATTATTCATGCTAGAATTGTATTAACCAGAAACTTAGAACATGTGTGAATACATAGACAAACAGAATGTCACTAGTATGCCTCTACTTGACTAGCTCGTTGAATCAATGATGGTTATATTTCCTAACCATGGACATGAGTTGTCACTAGCAAAAATGCCCGTGCGTTGCAACGGGAGAATGCAAGGCGCGAGAGTCAGGCTTACTGACATAGAAATTGTAGTGGTGCAATACTTATCATGTAATTTTTTACCTTTAAATCACTCTTCTTTTTTAATTACAATATATCATGAATCATATTTGTTCTCCTCTGTAGCTCACAAATAATTGGTTTAGAAAACTTTAGCCATTATTTAGTTCGGGAAATCAGCCAAAAAATTAATAGTACTTCTGAAATCATGTATAAGCAAAACTTGCGCCCTGGTTAACACGTTCGCTACCACAAATTATTTTATAGTGTAAGATTATTATACAAACAACAATAGATGTCCCAACCTTTTCTCAACACACAGCAGAGTAGAGGCCAAGTACACATTGTAAAAGAATGAGAATATCAGACTTATGTATGGCTGGATGGATATTACTTGCAAAAATTCCCGACAAATCAACATATCTTCTTTGCTCAATGCAGCTTCACCAATCAAACATGAAGAATTCCATAAAAACTCAGTCATTGAATTCACATGGAATGAAACTTCATATGCATGTGAATTATTGCCTAAAACTGCTAGAACAGACATGTTCAACTGGTTTGTTTTCGGCACTGGATGAACTCATAATCTTTCTTATAGACTGAAATGTATGATGCTTATAAACCGGACTATTTTTTTAGAAAAGATGAAAAAGAATGTAGAGGGACTACCGATGGCACAAATATAGCTGATGGTTATATGAAATATCTAAAATTTTAAGAATCAAACATTATCTAGGGAAGTGACGCACATCTCCAAACATCTAATAATAAAATCCATATGAAAGATAACCTCTATTGATTCAAATATTGCTAGTTCCACGCCTTTGTTTCAATAGCAAGGTCCACTCAGTCCAGCACATGCCCTTTGTCATAGATCAATAGAAGGAAAATATGGATAAACGTTTGTGGGCCTACCCCTATTGTTTACATAGTAAAAATCTGAGATTACATATGGCTACATAATGAGATTCCTTTGCATCATCCTGTTCTTACTTTGAAATATGGTAGCAGCAAATAGAAATATTCCAATGTGTTAGTTTTGGCACAACAGAAAATTCAGTACATATACCTATACTCACCAGCTATCATGGTCACCCTCATCTTGATTGAGTACCAATCAAGCAGCACCAAGTTGAGTAAAACCAACAAACTTCAGTCACTATCTGCTTGATTTTTTTGCCACAAGAGTAAGGAAACCATCTGAATAGATCTCAATTCCAAAATTAAAATTTACAGAGCTACAACATGCATGTTTGTCTATAACCTATCTGTAAGCAATATCTTTTTTGAGGATTACATCAAGACTTAGGCTGACGTCAAGGCTCCATAGTGTTCCTTCCGGAGCAGATCATGTTGTTGGTCTGGGACACCATCTGGAACCACAAGATCTCCAGAGCTTTGGGAACATTTGCTAGTTCATGAGCCAGCCCATTGTTTGTTCTTCTAACAGTCCTCATGTGATATGCCTAAATATTACTCAGTGTAGATTTAATATCAACAATAATTGGGTAGGGCAATGATCTCCACCACCAAGGAGCCTTGGAATACGTATTCCTTTAGTCCGACCAGAATAGCATTGGCTTCGGCCTCCCCGACAGTTCTCCATGCACCCAGCTGCCAATTTGCAAGCAATTTTTGCACCATCTCTGGTACTTGATGCACATATTTAGCGTGATGATAGCATTGTAGAAAAAAATCAATCTATATGTAATCTGAATCTTCACTGAACTTTTCAGGTTTAACTGTCTAGGAGCTCGATCACACACAATTTGACAGCTCAAACTTTCACCCTTACCGGTCTACCATCATACATGGCAAAGCCACAACATACTTGGCTTCACATTGAGATGGCTCACCACCTTCATCGCACACGACTTGTCACACGGCATATCCATGAATCAATCCAGTTAATGTTTGGCCATTGAAAAAAATCAGAGAAAATTGACGGATTCATGAATAAATTGATCAGCGCGTTGCAATGGGAGAAAAAAACATCACACACACACGTGCGCGCTCCACCAAGCTCTAGGCCTTCTCCTCCGACATGTCAATGAAGCATACTCTGCGCCCATGCACTGGGCCGCACGATGATCTTGTGCCCCTGTAACCCGACCGGCAACGTCGACGGCAAGTCAAGGCAGTGGTGGAGCAGGCGCAACACAGCTACCACGAGCTGCTTGGCCGCCTATCCTCAAATGTCAACACAACAACAAAGGGAACTTTGGTAGAGATTACACTTGAACACTTAGCTATAGCAGGGGTGACTAAAACATTCAAGAATACAAATTTGGCCGTGCGTTACAGTGGGAGATACAATGTATATGACGGCAAAAACAGGCAAAGGAAGAAAATAGGAAATGATTAAATGTGTTATTACCTCCTACCTCCTGACAACATCCTTTTGCCCTGCATCATGTATAGTAAAAATGCGCATCGAGTACAACTAAATATGCGCATTTTCTGATGTCACAAGTATGCTCTCGACCACAACGATTAACAAGTGTTAGCGAGAATGACAAAAGAGGGAGCCTTGTATCTATCGGGCATAAAATATTTACCGAATAAAATCGATCTGATCCGCACCAATTTGAGCAGGATTGTTGAATAGCTTCCTCTTATATAGTATCTACATCAGAAAATCCAGCACACCAAATATATACATATGTTTATAAATGACACGGAAATCAGGTTGTTTCAAAGATAGTGCGGATCGATAGAGGGCCTCGAAGATTTCTGACAATGTAAACCGTAATAGGTGACAACCTCCATCACACATGTGATTTTATCAAACTGACAAGGGAAGTTATGGGAATTGTAGCCTAAAAATGGTTCCATATCTAAATCATGGTATGTTCCTATTTGAGAACGCTTATAGAATCAATAATATATAATGACATTACACATCAATGATCAAAGATCAATAAAGAAACTCAGGGATTAGGGAGTCATATTTACCTTGTCAAGAATTACACTAATGGAATTAGTGAAGGGATGTGTGGTACGCAGGCCAATGGATCCGTCCGTCCCTTATACACACATGTACGTACATGAAGGTTGCTGGGTTGAAACTTCAAATTAAGGATATTGATTCATCTATTGGCCGGACATACACGAACACGGTTTTGTTCTGTATCTTTAGCCCAAGCACCCCTGTCTCTGTGTTCTCTTATTTCTCTGGACTGTCCTCATCACCTCAACATGCCGATCTAGCGCCTCTGTCCACGCCTCCTCGGCGAGGTCACCCCGGCCTGCCCGCCTGCGCTGCGCGACTTCTTGTCAGGACCCCGATTCTAAGTCACACCGACCTAGCCTGTAACACCTCATCACGGTATCCCCACGGGTGTCACCTTACCATGGCCCGGGACCGTTTGCGCCTTTTCGCTCACGTATATGATAGTGTCGCTAGCATCCATATGACAGAGAACCTGGGCCGACATGACTAGTCGTGAACCCAAAGTGGCACTAACTTACGGGGACAGACATACCTGAATCAACATCGAGCATGTCGGTCAGCAGCGTGTGAATCCAGGCTGTAGCAACTAGGTTAACAGGACTCCGGGAACTCGGGCTGTAGCAGGCTAGCATGACTCCGGATTTCACCGCGTAACATTTCCCCGAAGGGACAGACACAAGAACGAAGTGAATCACATGCCGGCCAGTCTAAGTGTTCCAGAGCAATAGTGCTGGGCTAGCAGGACTCCGGTGAACCGGGCTGTAGCGGACTACTATGGCTCATGGAAGCATAAGACTACATTTCCCCATAAGAGAGGCTACCAGGGATGAACAACTAGGTTGTCGGATCCCACACATACCAAGCATTTCAATCATACATACAATATGCTCGATATGTGTAAATACAACATGGCATCACAACATAACTCTACGACTCAAGTATTTATTAATTAGGCTCCGAAGAGCTAGATATTACAAGCATGGGTCTCATGACCCAACATTCAAAGCATACAAGTCAAAACACATGCAGAAGCTTAACATGTCTGAGTACAGACTTCTACAAATGAAAAAGGCTGACAAGCCTGACTATCTACCAGATCTTGCCTAGGGCACAAGATCGTAGCTAAGGTATCAAGCTAAACGTCGAAGTCCATGTGGAGCTACTAGCGAGACTGAAGTCTCTCTGCAAAACATAAATTAAGCAAACGTGAGTACAAATGTACCCAACAAGACTTACATCAGAACTAACTACATATGCATTGGTAGCAACAAAGGGGGTGGTGGAGTTTAACTGCAGCAAGCCAGCTTTGACTCAGTGGCTAACCTGAATACTACTGCAAATAACTCTTTGAGGTGGCGCACACGAGTCCACATATTCATCATATCAATACACCACTAAGGATCCGCTCCCGTCTCCCTACGAGAATGCCATTCATAGCACTCACACTTATCTTGCGCATTTTAGAGCATCCACTTTCACTTGTCTATGAACGATGCAAGGGTCCAAGTTTCCATATTCGAGGAATCCGGCTATTTGAATAGATAATGATAACCCTGCAGGGGTGTACTTCTTCACACATGCTCTTGCCACTTACCACCATGTACACGTCGTGTACCTCGGCAACCTTCAAGAGAAAGCCTGGCGAGGGAGTCGGCCATGACCTGACTAACCACACAAGTCTCTCGTCCAGGTTTATCGCCTATTCGGGTTCCATCCGCAAGGAGATCCGGCCGGGGTGTCGCTCACGGCCCCAAACGATGTGTGCAGGGTTCCCAAGCCCACCATCCGGGTGCCACTTGGTACACCGTGCCACTGTGCCTAGTCTGTCCCAAGCCCACCTGTACCAGGTGCCACTTGGTAGACTACTAACACTACCTACAAACACCAGAAACTAGTTGCAACTCCTGGATAGAGATCGAGTTGATTAATAAGCCGAGAGTGTCCGAGTTACCGGAACCCAATGTGTGGTAGTAACTGTTCATGGATCACAAACACAGATCTCAGTTCCTGAGAACGGCTGCAATGAGACAACCCACCATGTACTCCTACATGGCCTCTCACCGCTACCTTTACCAAATCGTGTTCACACACTTAGCTCTCAACGGAAGGACATGTTCACCACGTTCCAATTCATTCCCGATGAATCAGACCTGACTCAACTCTAAGCAGTAGGAGGCATGACAACAAGCATGAATGAGTAGGCACATCAGGGCTCAAACAATTCCTATTTATGCTAGTGGGTTTCATCTATTTACTGTGGCAATGACAGGTCATGCAGAGGAAAGGGGTTCAACTACCGCAACATGTAACAGTTGAATCGTTGTTGTCCTAATGTAGTAAAAGAGAACAGGAGCGAGAGTGTGGGATTGTATCGGAATGAACAAGGGGGTTTTGCTTGCCTGACACTTCTGAAGAGGAACACACTTCATCGGTGTCATCGTTCTCGTCGTCAGTACACATCTACCGAGAGGGGACAAACACCAGCAACTGAGAAAGAACACAATCACAATATGATGCATGATCATGACATGGCAATATGCTGTGATTTGAGCTAATGCATCTAGCTATGATTTAAATGAAGTTGGTTTGAATACATGATTCAAATTCCAACTCCATATATGATTATTTAAATGCCCTTTATTTGTTTTGTCCAAAACAGAGGACAAACAATGTTCAAAC
Organism: Triticum urartu; assembly: GCF_003073215.2. Classification (NCBI taxonomy): domain Eukaryota; kingdom Viridiplantae; phylum Streptophyta; class Magnoliopsida; order Poales; family Poaceae; genus Triticum; species Triticum urartu. The sequence goes on along the minus strand of NC_053026.1, from coordinate 100,337,926 downwards.
ATGCATGAGAATGGTACAGATGGATTCCTTGTAATTTTCTGATAATTTTTCATATATTAATTATTTAATTTTGAGTTATAGATTAATTTCTATGATTTTTAGAAGTTTTAGACATTTTCTGAAATTAATAAATCATTTCTGATTTATTTAAAATTCCAGAAAACGCTTATTACATCAGCATTGCATCTGGGTGATGTCAGCAGGTCAACAGACGGGGTCCAAGTCAAACCTGACCAGTGGGGCCCACTGGTCAGTGACACACTGCTTATTGGGTCACTAACGTGTGGGGCCAGGTCAACGACCACATCAGCAAGTCAACGCTGACGCGTGGGGCCACTATGATTAGTTTAAGCTAAATAGAGAAATAAACCGCGGTTAACTAAAACATGGGGCCCAGGTGTCAGTGACTGTGGGGCTTAATTAGTGGTCCATTAACCCCTAATGACGTGTGCAAGTCATCTAGAACGGCGGTTAGCCACCGGCGCTAAACGGAACACGGCGGGGTTGCCCGTCCGGCCGATTCCGGCGACAAGAGCTCGCACGGCTAGGTCCTGCGGACGCAGCGCGGCAAGGCACGTCGATTGGTGGTGGTGGGTGGTGCTAGGGCGGCCGGAAACGACAGCGGCGGTGAGTGAGGCGGCGGCCAGAGCTCAGCTTCGTGTGAGCGTGGCGCTAGAGCAAGCAGGCGAGCGCGTAGAGGGGCTAGGCGGCCTGCTGAAGGCACCAGGAGCGCGATGCGGTGCAAGGGCGCGGGTGGTTTGAGCTCAGGCCACGGCGGCGACAAAGACAGGTGGCGGTGGGTTTCAGTCATCGGCGAAGCGGCAGCAACGGCATGCAAACGAGAAAACGGAGAGGGGAGGAGGAGCAGCAGCTCACAACGGTTGCAGCAGGCGTCGAAGCGGGCTCGGGGAAGCTCGGGAGGCGGCGAATCAACAACGACGATCTCCGGTGGCCGACGAGGGAAACGGTAGCGGTGGCGGCGTTGCAGCGCGTCCGGGGCCTCGTGGCTCGTCGAGGGGGTCTGGGACGTCGAGACAGAGCTCGCAGTTATGGCGAGGGGTCGAGGGGGAGGCGGTGGCCGCGACAACGACGAGCGGCGGCAATGGCACCGCTCGGCTTCGGAAGATAGAGCGAGAGCAGAGGAGAGGAGGGCCACGGGGAAGAGTGAGAGGGGTCAGGGGGTTGCGTGGCGTCTCCTAGAGGCGTCCCGCGGCGAGCAGGCAAGCAGGAGGTGGCCAGCGCATGCGCGCGCGCATCGGGAACACGCCCTTCGTCCTCCTGGCAAGAGGAGGAAGACAACAGGGGAGGTAGAGATGGGTTGGGCCGACTAGCTATAGTGCTGGGCCAGTTGGTGGGCTGCACAGGTGAGGCCAGGTACGATTCCCTCTCTCTCTCTCTTTTATTTTCTGTTTCCTATTTTCTTTAACTCTATTTTGATTTGATTTTTAACCCAAATCATTTTCTGAGCTTCTATAAATTGTTGTATGGACTAGTGACATTAATATAAAGCCCCACAACAATTTCCAGAATTATTGGATCATATTTGAAATATATCAAATATAAATCCTTTGCAAATAATTATTGAATTAATTCCAAATGCCCAAAATAAATATTTATGAGCTCCTGAAAATATTGGTTTGAATTTTAGTTCTGGCCAATATTTTCAAAGAGAAACATGAACATTTTCTTGGACCTATTTGAAGCAATTTTTATCTTGTTCATTTTCAGAAATGATTTCTAAGGCTTTTGCATGTCCCCATTTCAAATTCATTGAAATTTAAACATGATGCACACATGACTAGCTAGTCTAGGTCATACCAGAACTAGGGATGTGACAACTCACCCCTACTAAACAAGAATCTCGTCCCGAGATTTAAGACGTGAGGTAAGAAGACAGAGGGGACACAAAGCTAACACGATCTTCATGATCCAACTGTCCTTCTCAAAGATGTTGATTCATTGCTTCAATTTGATCTTGACGCTTTGCTTTCGAGATCTCCATCCAACACGATGATGGCAGAAAGAAACTCTACAGGAATCGATCTCCTCGAAGATCGAGTACTCAGGATCAACTCATGGAGTGAGACGTTGAAACATCTCTTGAGCTGAGACGCAAACACACCTCAGGGGGGAATGGCAAGGAGCTAATGATGAAGGTTCAATAGGTAGGCAGCAATTCCACGCTTAATTAGATGGTGAGGGGGTTTCAAAGTAGCGAGGAGTTATGTTGCCCATGATACCATAACGAGGCACCTTAGTGAAGGTGACTCGTAGAGCTATTCCCTTAAGTGGCAAAAAGAATTACTTTTGATACAGAGATCATTGAAAGTCTCTATACTAGCCTAAGGAAATGCACAAACGATCGTTTGAAGGAGTTCAAAAGGATGGCATACCCAGACTAGAATGGATGATGTGGACTACCTTGTTGAAGACAATGCAAGGGATGATTTTGCTTGCGCGTGCTCTCAAAAACTTGAGCATTTCCATATTCATCAAGTTTTACCAATAACTGTGTCAAGGATCCATACCCAGACTAGAATGGCTCGACGGACCACAAGAATAATAGGCATCGATGAACGAATGCACACATACTCTAGACTATAGATTGATAGACAATGGTTGGAATACAAGTGAAGAGTAACAACTCAAGGAACATATATCTTTTTGAGTTGTGGATGCATAGATTAGTATGTCGAGCAAAGCTCAACATTTCTTCCGGATAACCCATGCAGAAAGGTAGAACTGGCAGACTCACAATGCAAAATGGAGAACTCATCAAGAGCACTCTTATTGTGATGGTTCAACAAGGAAGTTCTGCCATAAGTAGTGCATGGTATTGGAATAAGGATTTACCACGGACCTTGAGGACTATCGCAAAGGTTACTAATATCCTTAAGGAAATAGCAAACACTACCAACATGAAGTAAGTAGGGTGAATTTTGGGCTCAAAAACCCAGGGAGTAGAATACCTACTACTAAGTAGCATCACAGGATGCTTTCGAGAATAATGGCCAGAATCATCACACTGGGAACACAAAACATGGCTAGATTACTAGGTGATTCTCTAGGACACCTAGGGTCATAATAATGGCTTCAACATATACGCCGAGGTAGCTTAGTACCTCAACTCAACGAGTAGTGTGGTTAATCTGGCCCAAAGGAACATCGAGAACGGAAAGAAGGGACTTGAAAATGCATCAGACTATTTAGAAACCTGGGATGACTCGGTCAGCATAACGGCTGTAAATGCTCAAAAAGATTTGAGACATCCTGCAACATGGTGGCATAACCACTCAACATCACAAAATCAAGGTTCTGGGATCAACTAAGAACACATGGAAGTAGTAGGAACTGAACTAGGTCTTGAAACCATCAATCCTATAAGTCTACGGATTAGTAACACGTGATCCTGATAGAAAGATGAGAAGCCTAGTTCTTAATCCCCGTAGAAAGGAAGAGGTTGGCTTACATCAGAAGGGCATAAGGTAAAGGAGTAAAAGAGCCTTACGTTCCCATCCACAATCAAGTCCCTTACATAACTAAAGCATTTCTAGACACAACTTCAACCAGTTTGGCTTGGTAATCCTACAGGCAGTCAGGCTCTGATACCAAAGCTGTCAGGACCCCAATTCTAAGTCACACCGACCTAGCCTGTAACACCTCATATCACTTTGCGGCCTCACGCACGGTATCCCCACGGGTGTTGCCTTACCATGGTCCATGGCCCGGGACCGTTTGCGCCTTTTGGCTCACGTATATGATAGTGTCGCTAGCATCCATATGACAGAGAACCTGGGCCGACATGACTAGTCGTGAACCCAAAGTGGCACTAACTTACGGGGACAGGCATACATGAATCAACATCGAGCATGTCGGTCAGCAGCGTGTGAATCTGGGCTGTAGCAACTAGGCTAATAGGACTTCGAGAACCCTGGCTATAGCAGGCTAGCAGGACCCCGGATGTCACCGCGTGACATTTCCCCGAAGGGACAGATACAGGAACGAAGTGAATCACATGCCGGCCAGTCTAAGTGTTCCAGAGCAGTAGTGCTGGGCTAGCAGGACTCCGATGAACCGGGCTGTAGCGGACTACTATGGCTCATGGAAGCACAAGACTACATTTCCCCATAAGAGAGGCTACCAGGGATGAACAACTAGGTTGTCGGATCCCACACATACCAAGCATTTCAACCATACATACAATATGCTCGATATGTGTAAATACAACATGGCATCACAACATAACTCTACGACTCAAGTATTTATTCATTAGGCTCCGAAGAGCCAGATATTACAAGCATGGGTCCCATGACCCAACATTCAGAGCATACAAGTCAAAACACATGCGGAAGCTTAACATGTCTGAGTACAGACTTCTACAAATGAAAAAGGCTGAGAAGCCTGACTATCTACTCGATCCTGCCTAGGGCACAAGATCGTAGCTGAGGTATCAAGCTAAACTTCGAAGTCCACGTGGAACTACTAGCGAGACTGAAGTCTCTCTGCAAAACATAAATTAAGCAAACGTGAGTACAAATGTACCTAGCAAGACATACATCAGAACTAACTACATATGCATTGGTAGGAACAAAGGGGGTGGTGGAGTTTAACTGCAGCAAGCCATCTTTGACTCAGTGGCTAACCTGAACTACTACTGCAAATAACTCTTTGAGGTGGCGCACACGAGTCCACATATTCACCATATCAATACACCACTAAGGATCCGCTCCCGTCTCACTATGAGAACGCCATTCATAGCACTCACGCTTATCTTGCGCATTTTAGAGTATCCACTTTCACTTGTCTATGAATGACGCAAGGGGTCCAAGTTTCCATATCTGAGGAATCCGGCTATTCGAATAGATAATGATAACCCTGCAGGGGTGTACTTCTTCACACACGCTCTCGCCACTTACCACCATGTACATGCCGTGTACCTCGGGAACCTTCAAGCGGAAGCCTGGCGAGGGAGTCGGCCACGACCTTACTAACCACACAAGTGTCTCGTCTAGGTTTATCGCCTATTCGGGTTCCATCCACAAGGAGATCTGGCCAGGGTGTCGCTCACGGCTCCAAACGATGTGTGCAGGGTTCCCAAGCCCACCATTCGGGTGCCACTTGGTACACCGTGCCACTGTGCCTAGTCTGTCCCAAGCCCACCTGTACCGGGTGCCACTCGGTAGACTACTAACACTACCTACAAACACCAGAAACTAGTTGCAACTCCTGGACAGAGATCAAGTTGATTAATAAGCCGAGAGGGGCCGAGTTACCGGAACCCAATGTGTGGTTGTAACTGTTCATGGATCACAAACACAGAACTCAGTTCCTGAGAACGGCTGCAATGAGACAACCCACCATCTACTCCTACATGGCCTCTCACCGCTACCTTTACCAAATCGTGTTCACACACTTAGCTCTCAATGGTAGGACATGTTCACCACGTTCCAATTCATTCCTGATGAATCAGACCTGACTCAACTCTAAGAAGTAGCAGGCATGACAACAAGCATGAATGAGTAGGCACATCAGGGCTCAAACAATTCCTACTCATGCTAGTGGGTTTCATCTATTTGCTGTGGCAATGACAGGTCATGCAGAGGAAAGGGGTTCAACTACCGTAGCATGTAACAGTTGAATCGTTGTTGTCCTAATGCAGTAAAAGAGAGCAGGAGGAGAGAGTGGGATTGTATCAGAATGAACAAGGGGGTTTTGCTTGCCTGACACTTCTGAAGAGGAACACACTTCATCGGTGTCATCGTTCTCGTCGTCGGTACACGTCTACCGAGAGGGGACAAACACCGGCAATCGAGAAAGAACACAATCAATGCAGTGCCACAATATGATGCATGATCATGACATGGCAATATGCTGTGATTTGAGCTAATGCATCTAGCTATGATTTAAATGAAGTTGGTTTGAATACATGATTCAAATTCCAACTCCATATATGATTATTTAAATGCCCTTTATTTCTTTTGTCCAAAACAGAGGACAAACATTGTTCAAACATGCATGAAAATGGTACAGATGGATTCCTTGAATTTTTCTGATAATTTTTCATATATTAATTATTTCATTCTGAGTTATAGATTAATTTCTATGATTTTTAGAAGTTTTAGACATTTTCTGAAATTAATAAATCATTTCTGATTTATTTAAAATTCCAAAAAACGCTTATTGCATCAGCATTGCATGTGGGTGACGTCAGCAGATCAACAGACGGGGTCCAAGTCAAACCTAACCAGTGGGGCCCACTGGTCAGTGACACAGTGCTGATTGGGTCACTAACGTGTGGGGCCAGGTCAACGGACACGTCAGCAAGTCAACGCTGACGCGTGGGGCCATTGTGATTAGTTTAAGCTAAACAGAGAAATAAACTGCGGTTAACTAAAACATGGGGCCCAGGTGTCAGTGACTGTGGGGCTTAATTAGTTGTCCATTAGCCCCTAATGACGTGTCCACGTCATCTAGAATGGCGGTTAGCCGCCGGCGCTAAATGGAACACGGCGGGGTTACCCGTCCGGCCGATTCCGGCGATGAGAGCTCGCGCAGCTGGGTCCTGCGGACGCAGCGTGATGAGGCGCGTCGATCGGTGGTGGTGGGTGGTGCTAGTGCGGCCGGAAAGGCAGCGGCGGCGTGTGAGGCGGCGGCCGGAGCTTGGCTTCGTGCGAGCGTGGCGCTAGAGCAAGCATGCGAGCACATAGAGGGGCTAGGCGGCCTCCTGAAGGCACCAGGAGCGTGATGCGGTGCAAGGGCGCGGGTGGTTTGAGCTCAGGCCATGGCAGCGACAAAGACAAGTGGCAGTGGGTTTCGGTCATCGGCAAAGCGGCAGCTACGGCGTGCAAACGAGAAAACGGAGAGGGGAGGAGGAGCAGCAGCTCACAACGGTTGCAGCAGGCGTCGAAGCGGGCTCGGGGAAGCTCGGGAGGCGGCGAATCAACAGCGACGATCTCCGGTGGCCGACGAGGGAAACAGTAGCGGTGGCGGCGTTGCAGCGCGTCCGGGGCCTCGTGGCTCGTCGAGGGGGTCTGGGACGTCGAGACGGAGCTCGCAGTTATGGCGAGGGGTCGAGGGGGAGGCGGTGGCCACAACAACAACTAGCGGCGGCGACGGCTTCGCTTGGCTTCGGAAGAGAGAGCAAGAGCAGAGGAGAGGAGGGCCACGGGGAAGAGTGAGAGGGGTCAGGGGGTTGCGTGGCGTCTCTCAGAGGTGTCCAATGGTGAGCAGGCAAGCAGGAGGTGGCCGACGCATGCGCGCGCGCGTCGGGCACACGCCCTTCGTCCTCCTAGCAAGAGGAGGAAGACGACAGGGGAGGTAGAGATAGGTTGGGCCGGCTAGCTATAGTGCTGGGCCGGTTGGTGGGCTGCACAGGTGAGGCCAGGTACGATTCCCTCTCTCTCTCTCTTTTATTTTTTGTTTCCTATTTTCTTTAACTCTGTTTTGATTTGATTTTTAACCCAAATCATTTTCCGAGCTTCTGTAAATTGTTGTATGGACTAGTGACATTAATATAAAGCCCCACAACAATTTCCAGAATTATTGGATCATATTTGAAATATATCAAATATAAATCCAATGCAAATAATTATTGAATTAATTCCAAATGCCCAAAATAAATATTTATGAGCTCCTGAAAATATTGGTTTGAATTTTAGTTCTGGCCAATATTACCAAAGAGAAACATGAACATTTTCTTGGACCTATTTGAAGCAATTTTTATCTTGGTCATTTTCAGAAATGATTTGTAAGGCTTTCGCATGCCCCCATTTCAAATTCATTGAAATTTAAACATGATGCACACATGACTAGCTAGTCTAGGTCATACCAGAACTAGGGATGTGACACTTCTCCGCAAGCTTCTGCCTCTGTGTTCGCTGCGTCAGCCTCACCATGCCACAACCACTATCTCACGTATGGGAAAATATGGAGGGGAGAGGCAATAGAAATTCAATTGGGTTCTTGCTTTCCAGATAATCTTCATGTCTTGATCTGGATGAAGGCTCTGTGGCGTCAGGAGGTTCTCGGCTAGTAGTGGTACATAGGCGTGCCTACACTGGGAAGCTGGTCGGCTATGCCTGTCAAAGCGGTGCGTGCCCAATCTCTGCATCACAGGCCTCAACTGCCATGGTCCCCTGGTTCCTTAGTTACGCTGCCCCTAGTCACCCGTGAGTCGTCGCTAGGCCACCCCGCGTGCCGCAGCTCGAAGCTCCCATGCATGTTGTCGGTCATTTTATTCCGTCCACCACTGCCTTGTGCCCTGCATGGCATCACCTGAGGCCCTCTACGTGGCGCCTCGTAAGGAACCGTCCCAGCTCGTTGGCGACCATCCCCAGCCCTAGCTGTTATCTTCTTCCTCATGCATGGGACGGTGATGAACCACAAGTATAGGGGATCTATCGTAGTCCTTTCGATAAGTAAGAGTGTCGAACCCAACGAGGAGCAGAAGGAAATGATAAGCAGTTTCCAGCAAGGTATTCTCTGCAAGTACTGAAATAAGTGGTAACAGATAGTTTTGTGATAGGATAAATTGTAACGAGCAACAAGTAACAAAAGTAAATAAAGTGTAGCAAGGTGGCCCAATCCTTCTTGTAGCAAAGGACAAGCCTGGACAAACTCTTATATAGAGAAAAGCGCTCCCGAGGACACATGGGAATATCGTCAAGCTAGTTTTCATCACGCTCATATGATTCACGTTCAGTACTTTGATAATTTGGTATGTGGGTGGACCGGTGCTTGGGTACTGTCCTTACTTGGACAAGCATCCCACTTATGATTAACCTCTATTGCAAGCATCCGCAACTACAAAAAAGTATTAAGGTAAACCTAACCATAGCATGAAACATATGGATCCAAATCAGCCCCTTACGAAGCAACGCATAAACTAGGGTTTAAGCTTCTGTCACTCTAGCAACCCATCATCTACTTATTACTTCCCAATGCCTTCCTCTAGGCCCAAATAATGGTGAAGTGTCATGTAGTCGACGTTCATATAACACCACTAGAGGAGAGAAAATATACATCTCATCAAAATATCGAACGAATACCAAATTCACATGACTACTAATAGCAAGATTTCTCCCATGTCCTCAGGAACAAAAGTAACTACTCATAAAGCATAAACATGTTCATAATCAGAGGGGTATTAATATGCATATATGATCTGAACATATGATCTTCCACCAATTGAACCAACTAGCATCAACTACAAGGAGTAATTAACACTACTAGCAACCTACTAGCACCAATCTTGGACATGGAGGCAAGAATTGGATACAAGAGGTGAACTAGGGTTTTGAGATGAGATGGTGCTGATGAAGATGTTGATGGAGATTGCCCTCTCCCGATGAGAGGAGCGTTGGTGATGACGATCGCGATGATTTCCCCCTCCGAGAGGGAAGTTTCCCCGGCAGAACAGCTCCGCCAGAGCCCTAGATTGGTTCCGCCAAGGTTCCGCCTCGTGGCGGCGGAGTTTCGTCTGAGAAGGTGGCTTATGATTTTTCCCATCGAAAGACTCCATATAGCAGAAGATGGCCACCGAGGGGCCCACGAGGTAGGGGGGCGCGCCCAGGGGGTAGGGCGCACCCCCCCACCCTCGTGGGCAGGGTGTGGCCCCCCTGGTGAAGTTCTTGCTCTCAGTATTTTTTATATATTTGGAAAACATCTTCTGTGAAGTTTTAGGACTTTTGGAGCTGTGCAGAACAGGTCTCTAATATTTGCTCCTTTTCCAGCCCAGAATCCTAGTTGCCGGCATTCTCCCTCTTTATGTAAACCTTGTAAAATAAGAGAGAATAGGCATAATTATTGTGACATAATGTGTAATAACAGCCCATAATGCAATAAATATTGATATAAAAGCATGATGCAAAATGGACGTATCAACTCCCCCAAGCTTAGACCTCGCTTGTCCTCAAGCGAAAAGCCAAAATCTAAAAATATGTCCACATGTTTAGAGATAGAGGTGTCGATAAAAATAAAATACGGACATGAGGGCATCATGATCATTCTTAGAACAACAACTTATATAATTCTTGTCATATAATCTCTAATGCTAGAGTAATAATGCAATCACAATATCAAGTATGAATCTTAAACTTCATTGAAAACTAACAAACTATAATCTCAGTCATTGAAGCAATCGCAATTTATCATAACATAGGAAAGAGTCAATGTATAAGAGCTTTTCAGCAAGTCCACATACTCAACTATCATATAATCTTTCAGAATTGCTGACACTCATGCAATACTTATGGGTATGGAGTTTTAATCGGACACAGAGAAAGATAGGGGCTTATAGTTTTGCCTCCCAACGTTTTACCTCAAGGGTAATGTCAACAGTAATAGTTCATGAAAACTCACATCCAATTAGCCATATATACCAGGATCTTTCCAACATATTGTGCTTGCCAAAGGATAAAGTGTAAAAAGGAAGGGTGAAAATCACCATGACTCTTATGCAAGGTAGGAGATAAAAGTAAAAGATAGGCCCTTCACAGAGGGAAGCAGAGGTTGTCATGCGCTTTTATGGTTGGATGCACAAAATCTTAATGCGAAAGAACGTCACTTTATATTGCCACTTGTGATATGGACCTTTATTATGCAGTCTGTCGCTTTTATTACTTCCATATCACACGATCGTATAAAGCTTATTTCCTCCACACCAATCAATCATACATATTTAAAGAGCAATTTTTATTGCTTGCACCGATGACAACTTACTTGATGGATCTTACTCAATCCATAGGTAGATATGGTGGACTCTTATGGCAAGTCTGGTTTAAGGGTATTTGGAAGCACAAGTAGTATCTCTACTTGGGGCAATGAATTTGGCTAGCACGAGGGGGAAAACGCAAGCTCATCATGTTGGAAGATCCAAGACAATATAATTCATCTCAAATGTAAGAAAGCATAACCCATTACGTTGTCTTCCTTGTCCAATGTCGACTCTTTAGCATGTCATATTTTAATGAGTGCTCACAATCATAAAAGATGTCCAAGATAGTATATCTATATGTGAAGACCTCTCTTTCTTTATTACTTCCTATTAATTGCAACAATGACCAAAACTATGCTTGTGAACTCTCAACAACTTTTATTCATCAAACTTTTTCTATGTGAGCTCATTACTCTCCATGGGATCCATATGATCTCTTTGTTTCTTTTTATTTCTTTCTCTTTTCTTTTATTCACTTAGGATCATGGCAAAATAATCAAGCCCTTGACTCAACACTAATCTTTATTATATAGCTCACAGACTTGACTACATAGAAGGATAATAAAACAAAACTCACAACTAGATCACACTAAGAACTTTTATTCTACTAGATAAAGATATTACCAAAAGGATCGAACTAAGAAAAATGGTAAAGATAAAAGTGATGGTGATACGATATCGGGGCAGTCCCCCAAGCTTGGCAGTTGCCAAGTGGAGTGCCCATACCATGTGATTATGTCTCTCTTTTCGGGGATGGTGATGTGATGTTCTTGGCGATGATGCCCCTCAAGATACGATTTTTCTCCTCAAGCTTGTTGACTTGCTGCTTGAGGTCCATTATTTCCTTTCAGAGTTTTCCTGTAACAGCCAAAGCTCCCTGCACCCAAGGGTGCTGCATAGCTGCGGGAGAACTAGTGACACTCTTTTTCATATTCTCATAAGAAAGAAATCTAACATTAGAAGGGATAACCGAGTTTGGAATAGCTGAGCTCTGCAGTTATCCCATTGTGAGTCCAGCTTGGAGGCGGGAAGTGACTTCTTGATGCTCTTCCATGGCATCTATCCTCTTCAAATCAGCCTCCATCTCTTCCTCCGTTGCTGGCCCAAAGGGGTTAACATGATTGTTTGTCGTTGATCTAGGTGCCGGATGAGACACCCGGCTCTCCCCGACTAACTATTGCGAAGACATCCTGCTCTAATTTGCAGCAGCAATAGTTCGAAACACAAACATGAGATTTTTGCGTGATACGGGAGTCAAAACCCCCGGGAGGTTATATAATGAATTTTTACCGACCAAAATACGTGTTGTGTACGAAAACGGAGTCCGGACACCACACGAGGTGCCCACGAGGTAGGGGGGGCGCGGCCAGTAGGGTAGGGCTCGCCCTCCACCCTCGTGGAGCCCTCGTGTCCTTCCCGGACAGATGCTTATTTTTCTATTTTTCTAAATATTCCAAAACGGAGAAATATTTCCTTAAAAACTGTTTTGGAGTCGGTTTACTTACCGTACCACATACCTATTCCTTTTCGGAGTCTGAAACATTTCGGAAAGTGTCCCTTATGTATTCTTCCGGGGTTACGGTTTCAATAACATTGGTTTCAACATTTATGGGATTACCTGAGATATAGTGTTTGATTCTTTGACCGTTCACCACCTTCGGATTTGTGCCTCCGAAGTTGTTGATTTTTATGGCACCGGAACGGTAGACCTCCTCGATAACGTAAGGACCTTCCCATTTAGAGAGAAGTTTTCCTTCAAAAAATCTTAAACGAGAGTTGTATAGCAATACATAATCATCTACATTAAACTCACGCTTTTGTATCCTTTTGTCATGCCATCTTTTAACTTTTTCTTTAAACAACTTGGCATTTTCGTAGGCTTGGGTTCTCCATTCATCAAGTGAGATGATATCAAATAACCTCTTCTCATGGGCAAGTTTAAAATCATAATTAAGTTCTTTAATAGCCCAATAAGCCTTGTGTTCTAGTTCAAGAGGTAAGTGACATGCTTTTCCATAAACCATTTTATACGGAGACATACCCATAGGATTTTTATATGCAGTTCTATAGGCCCATAATGCATCATCAAGTTTCTTGGACCAATTCTTTCTAGACCTATTAACTGTCTTTTGCAAAATTAATTTGAGTTCTCTATTACTCAATTCTACTTCACCACTAGACTGAGGGTGATAAGGAGATGCAATTCTATGATTAACATCATACTTACCAAGCATTTTACGGAAAGCACCATGAATAAAATGTGAACCACCATCAGTCATTAAATATCTAGGGACTCCAAATCTTGGAAAAATAACTTCTTTAAGCATTTTAATAGAAGTGTTATGATCAGCACTACTAGTTGGAATAGCTTCTACCCACTTAGTAATGTAATCAACAACAACTAAAATATGTGTATAACCATTAGAGGAAGGAAAAGGTCCCATATAGTCAAAGCCCCAAACATCAAATGGTTCAATAACAAGTGAATAATTCATAGGCATTTCTTGACGTCTACTAATATTACCAATTCTTTGACATTCATCACAAGATAAGACAAACTTATGGGCATCCTTGAAGAGAGTAGGCCAATAAAAACCAGATTGCAGTACCTTATGTGTAGTTCTACCTCCAGCATGGTGTCCTCCATAAGCTTCGGAGTGACACTTGCGTAGGATCTGTTCCTGTTCATGCTCAGGTACACAACGTCTAATAACACCATCTACTCCTTCTTTATAAAGATGTGGGTCATCCCAAAAGTAATGCCTCAAATCATAGAAGAACTTCTTCTTTTGCTGGTATGTGAAACTAGGTGGTATAAACTTAGCAACAATGTAATTAGCATAATCAGCATACCACGGAGCAGTATGAGAAGCATTTATGACATTTAATTGCTCAACAGGAAAGCTATCATCAATAGGTAGTGGGTCATCAAGCACATTTTCTAACCTAGACAAGTTGTCTGCAACAGGGTTCTCAGCTCCTTTTCTATCAACAATATGCAAATCAAATTCTTGTAGCAAGAGAACCCATCTAATAAGTCTAGGTTTAGCATCTTTCTTTTCCATAAGATATTTAATAGCAGCATGATCAGTGTGAATAGTTACTTTAGAATCAACAATATAAGGTATATACTTATCACAAGCAAATACAACTGCTAAGAGTTCTTTTTCAGTAGTAGCATAATTTCTTTGAGCATTGTCTAGAGTTTTACTAGCATATTGAATAACATTTAGTTTCTTATCAACTCTTTGTCCTAGAAAAGAACCTACAACATAATCACTAGCATCACACATAATTTCAAAGGGTAAATTCCAATCAGGTGGCTAAACAATAGGTGCAGAGATCAATGCTTTCTTAAGTATTTCAAATGCTTCTACGCAATCATCATCAAAGACAAATAGTATATCTTTTTGTAATAAATTAGTCAGAGGCCGAGAGATTTTTGAGAAGTCCTTAATGAACCTCCTATAAAAACTGACATGACCAAGGAAACTTCTTATACCTTTGATGGCCTTGGGACATGGCAACTATTCAATAGCATCAACCTTGGCGTTATCTACTTCAATACCTCTTTCAGAAACTTTATGCCCCAAGACAATACCTTCATTAACCATAAAGTGGCACTTTTCCCAATTCAGGACAAGATTAGTTTCTTCACATCTCTGCAAAACTCGATCAAGGTTGCTCAAGCAATCATCAAAGAAGATCCATAGACGGAAAAGTCGTCCATGAAAACCTCACAAATCTTTTCACAAAAGTCAGAGAATATAGCCATCATGCATCTTTGAAAGGTAGCAGGTGCATTACATAAACCAAAAGGCATACGTCTATAAGCGAAAGTACCAAAAGGGCATGTAAAAGTAGTCTTTGATTGATCTTTAGCTGACACAGGTATTTGAGAGAAACCAGAATAACCATCTAGAAAGAAAAAATGTGTATGTTTGGACAATCTTTCTAGCATTTGATCAATAAAAGGTAAGGGGTAATGATCCTTTTTAGTAGACTTATTTAATTTGCGGAAATCAATTACCATCCTATAACCTGTAATAATTCTTTGAGGAATCAATTCATCTTTATCATTAGGAACAACATTAATACCTACCTTCTTAGGGACACAATGGACAGGGCTTACCCATTGACTATCAGCAACGGGATAAATTATACCTGCCTCAAGGAGCTTTAGTATCTCCTTTCTTACCACTTCTTTCATCTTAGGATTCAGCTGGTGTTGATGATCATGAACTGGTTTAGCATCTTCTTCCAAATTAATTTTATGTTGACATAGAGTGGGACTAATGCCCTTAAGATCATCAAGAGTATATCCAATAGCAGCGCGGTGCTTCTTCAGAGTTTTCAATAATCCCTCTTCCTCATGCTCTAAAAGGTTAGCACTAATAATAACAGGATATATCTTTTTCTCATCAAGACAAGCATATTTAAGAGTATCAGGTAACGGTTTAAGCTCAAACACGGGATCACCCTTGGGTGGAGGAGGATCCCCTAGGATTTCAACAGGTAAATTATTTTTCAGAATAGGTTCCTATTTAAAGAATACTTCATATAATTCCCTTCCTTCATTCATAAACATATCATTTTCATGGTCTAGCAAATATTGTTCTAAAGGATCACTAGGAGGTACGACAATAGAAGCAAGACCAATAATTTCATCCTTACTAGGTAATTCTTCTTCACGGTGTAAATTCATGAGTCATATCATCTAAACTGATAGTAACAACATATCTTTTGCAATCTATGGTAGCATTAACAGTATTTAAGATGGGTCTACCAAATATAATGGGACAAAAGTTATCTTGTGGGGAACCAAGAACAAGAAAATCAGCAGGATATTTAGTTTTCCCACACAAGACTTCAACATCTCTAACAATTCCCATTGGTGAAATAGTATCTCTATTGGCAAGTTTAATTATGACATCAATATCTTCCATCTCAGCAGGTGCAATATCATGCATAACTTCTTTGTATAAGGAATAAGGTATTGCACTAGCACTAGCACCCATATCACATAAGCCATGATAACAATGATCTCCTATTTTAACAGAAATAACAGGCATGCCTACCACAGGTCTAGGTTTATCTTTATCACGGGGTTTAGCAATTCTAGCAGTTTCATCACAGAAATAAATAACATGCCCATCAATATTATCAGACAAGAGATCTTTAACAATAGCAATATTAGGTTCAACTTTAACTTGCTCAGGAGGTGTATATGTTTTAATATTGCTTTTACGAACCACAGTTGAAGCTTTAGCATGATCCTTTATCCTAATAGGGAAAGGTGGGTTCTCAACATAAGAAGTAGGAACGATAGGATCATTATAAGTGATAGTCTTTTCTTCAACTTTAATAGGGCAGCTACTTTTACTTCTATGGGAGGATGATATTTAAACCACTTCTCCTTGGGGATATCAACATTAGTAGCAAAAGATTCATAGAAAGAAGCTACTATCTCAGAGTCAAGTCCATATTTAGTGCAAAATTTACGAAAAATATCGGTATCCATAAAAGATTTAACACAATCAAAACTAGGTGTCATACCTAACTCCTTACCATTGTCGAGGTCCCAATCTTCAGAGTTGCATTTAATTCTTTCCAATAAATCCCAATTGAATTCAATAGTCTTCATCATAAAAGAGCCGGCACAAGAAGTATCAAGCATGGTGCGATTGTTACCAGAAAGCCAAGCATAAAATTTTGAATAATCATTTCTCTTGAGAGCTCATGATTGGGGCATGAATATAACATTGATTTAAGCCTTCCCCAAGCTTGAGCGATGCTTTCTCCTTTGCGAGGCCAAAAATTATATATATAATTGCGATCACGATGAACAAGATGCATAGGATAAAACTTTTGATGAAATTCCAATTTCAACCATTTGTAATTCCAAGACCCCATATCATCACATAGCCTATACCATGTCGATGCATCTCCCCTCAAAGATAAAGGGAAGAACGTCTTCTTAACAACATCTCCGGGTACACCTGCAAGCTTAAATAATCCACAAACTTCATCCACATATATTAGATGTTCATCAGGATGTTTTGTTCCATCTCCTAAAAAAGGATTAGCTAGCAGTTTTTCTATCATACCCGAAGGAACTTCAAAGCAAGCATTTTCATTTTCATTTTCAGTAGGTTCAGTAGGTTGAGGAGCAACTCTTTGCTCTACTGGTCGGGGTGAAGATACCCCGAACAAGCCCCTCAGAGGATTACTTTCCATGGTAACAAGTGACAGTCAATTTCAGCACACTATATAAATTTTTCCTTACCAAATTCCACCTACCAAAGGCGCTTCACTCCCCGGCAATGGCGCCAGAAAAGAGTCTTGATGACCCACAAGTATAGGGGATCTATCATAGTCCTTTCGATAAGTAAGAGTGTCGAACCCAACGAGGAGCAGAAGGAAATGATAAGCAGTTTCCAGCAAGGTATTCTCTGCAAGTACTGAAATAAGTGGTAACAGATAGTTTTGTGATAGGATAAATTGTAACGAGCAACAAGTAACAAAAGTAAATAAAGTGTAGCAAGGTGGCCCAATCCTTTTTGTAGCAAAGGACAAGCCTGGACAAACTCTTATATAGAGAAAAGCGTTCCCGAAGACACATGGGAATATCGTCAAGCTAGTTTTCATCACGCTCATATGATTCGCGTTCGGTACTTTGATAATTTGGTATGTGGGTGGACCGGTGCTTGGGTAATGTCCTTACTTGGACAAGCATCCTACTTATGATTAACCTCTATTGCAAGCATCCGCAACTACAAAAAAAGTATTAAGGTGAACCTAACCATAGCAGGAAACATATGGATCCAAATGAGCCCCTTACGAAGCAACGCATAAACTAGGGTTTAAGCTTCTGTCACTCTAGCAACCCATCATCTACTTATTAATTCCCAATGCCTTCCTCTAGGCCCAAATAATGGTGAAGTGTCATGTAGTCGACGTTCACATAACACCACTAGAGGAGAGACAACATACATCTCATCAAAATATCAAACGAATACCAAATTCACATGACTACTAATAGCAAGACTTCTCTCATGTCCTCAGGAACAAAAGTAACTACTCACAAAGCATAAACATGTTCATAATTATTGGGGTATTAATATGCATATAGGATCTGAACATATGATGTTCCACCAATTGAACCAACTAGCATCAACTACAAGGAGTAATTAACACTACTAGCAACCTACTAGCACCAATCCCGGACTTGGAAGCAAGAATTGGATACAAGAGATGAACTAGGGTTTTGAGATGAGATGGTGCTGATGAAGATGTTGATGGAGATTGCCCTCTCCAAATGAGAAGAGCGTTGGTGATGACGATCACGATGATTTCCCCCTCCGGGAGGGAAGTTTCCCCGGCAGAACAGCTCCGCCAGATCCTTAGATTGGTTCCGCCTTGTGGCGGCGGAGTTTCCTCTGAGAAGATGGCTTATGATTTTTTCCCATCGAAAGACTCCATATAGCAGAAGATGGCCAACGGAGGGCCACCAGGGGGCCCACGAGGTAGGGGGCGCGCCGAGGGGGTAGGGCGCGCCCCCACCCTCGTGGGCAGGGTGTGGCCCCCTGGTGAAGTTCTTGCTCTCAGTATTTTTTATATATTTGGAAAACATCTTCCGTGAAGTTTCATGACTTTTGGAGCTGTGCAGAATAGGTCTCTAATATTTGCTCCTTTTCCAGCCCAGAATCCCAGTTGCCGGCATTCTCCCTCTTTATGTAAACCTTGTAAAATAAGAGAGAATAGGCATAAGTATTGTGACATAATGTGTAATAACAGCCCATAATGCAATAAATATTGATATAAAAGCATGATGCAAAATGGACGTATCAGACGGGCCTCCCTGAAGGCCTCCTCCATCTCACCTCCTCGCTGTCCTGCCTCCCCCGCCTCCCCATGGTGGTTTGTTTTTTTAGGGAACCATCATGTGCTATGTAGGCATGTGTGAATCGATGCTGAATCGATCTGGTGTTGCTGATGAATACGAGTCGTTCACGTTCCAATCCATCAGGACGCACGTGCAGAGGAGCAGCATGGGCCTAGGCCTTTTGTAGAGATTTGTGGAAAACATATAAATCATTTTTTCACATGGGGCTGTAGACGGAAACTCGGCACGCGAACATGATTAGAGACATTTTTTTATCTCAACCGTTCATCTTTGTGATTGACATAAAATCAACGGATATAAAAGGGTGACGTATGGAGAACCTCCTCCCTTTAATATTATGTAAAGATTTGATTAACGGGATCACATCATTAGAGAATGATGTGATTTACTTGACCCATCCGTCAGCTTAGCACGATGATCGTTTAGTTTGTTGCTATTGCTTTCTCCATAACTTATACATGTTCCTATGACTATGAGATGATGCAACTCCCGAATACCGGGGGAACACATTGTGTGCTACCAAACTTCACAACGTAACAGGGTGATTATAAAGGTGCTCTACAGGTGTCTCCGATGGTGTTTGTTGAGTTGGCATAGATCGAGATTAGGATTTTTCACTCCGGTTGCCGGAGAGGTATCTTTGGGCCCTCTCAGTAATGCACATCAATATAAGCCTTGCAAGAAATATGACTAATGAGTTAGTTGCGGGATGATGCATTACGGAACGAGTAAAGAGACTTGCCGGTAACGAGATTGAACTAGGTATTAAGATACCGACGATCGAATCTCAGGCAAGTAATATACCGATGACAAAGGGAACAACGTATATTGTTATGCGTTTTGACCGATAAAGATCTTCATAGAATATGTGTGAGCCAATATGAACATCCAGGTTCCGCTATTGGTTATTGACCGGAGACATGTCTCGGTCATGTCTACATAGTTCTCGAACCCGTAGGGTCCGCACGCTTAACGTTCGGTGACGATCAGTATGATGAGTTTATGTTTTTTAATGTACCGAAGGTATTTTGGAGTCCCGGATGTGATCACGGACATGACGAGGAGTCTTGTAATGGTCGAGACATAAAGATCGATATATTGGATGACTATATTTGGACATCGGAAAGGTTTCGAGAGAGTTCGGGCATATACCGGAGTACCGGGGGGTTACCGGAACCCCCCGGGGAGTCAATGGGCCTTAATGGGCCATAGTGGAAAGGAGGAGGAGGCGGCCAAGGTGAGGGCGCGCTCCCCCAAGCCCAATCCAAATTGGGAGGGGGTGGGGGCTTTCCTTCTCTCCCTCCCCCCTTCCTTCCCTCTCCTACTCCAACTACGGAAGGGGGAATCCTACTCCCATTGGGAGTAGGACTCCCCCCTTCGGCGCACCTAGGAGGACGGCCCTCTCCCCCTCCTCCACTCCTTTATATACGAGGGAGGGGGGCACCCCATAGACACACAAGTTGATCATTGATCTCTTAGCCGTGTGCGGTGCCCCCTCCACCATAATCCACCTCGGTCATATTGTCGTAGTGCTTAGGCGAAGCCCTGTGCCGGTAGCTTCGTCATCACCGTCATCACACCATCATGCTGACAAAGCTCTCCCTTAACACTCAGCTGGATCGAGAGTTCGTGGGACGTCACCGAGCCGAACATGTGTAGATCGCAAGGTACCATACTTTCGGTACTAGGATCGGTCGGATTGTGAAGACGTACGACTACATCAACCGCGTTGTCATAACGCTTCCGCTTATGGTCTATGAGGGTACGTGGACATCACTCTTCCCCTCTCGTTGCTATGCATTACCATGATAGATCTTGCATGTGCGTAGGAATTTTTTTGAAATTACTACGTTCCCCAACAGTGGCATCCGAGCCAGGTCTATGGGTAGATGTTATATGCACGAGTAGAACACAAAGGAGTTGTGGGCGTGGGTATATACATATTACTTTCCGTCACTAGTTGATTCTTGATTCAGCGGTATTGTTGGATGAAGCGGCCCAAACCGACATTACGCGTACGCTTACGCGAGACTGGTTCTACCGACGTGCTTCGCACACAGGTGGCTGGTGGGTGTCAGTTTCTCCAACTTTAGTTGAATCGGATTCAATGAACAGGGTTCTTTCTGAAGATCAAAAAGCAATCACTATACTGTGTTGTGGTTTTTGATGCGTAGGTAAGAACGGTTCTTGCTCAGCCCGTAGCAGCGACGTAAAACTTCCAACAACAAAGTAGATGACGTCTAACTTGTTTTTGCAGGGCATGTTGTGATGTGACATGGTCAAGACATGATGCTAAATTTTATTGTATGAGATGATCATGTTTTATAACATAGTTATCGGCACCTGGCAGGAGCCATATGGTTGTCGCTTTATTATATGAAATGCAATCGCCATGTAATTGATTTACTTTATCACTAAGCGGTAGTGATAGTCGTAGAAGCAATAGTTGGCGAGATGACAACGATGCTTTGATGGAGATCAAGGTGTCAAGCCGGTGACGATGGTGATCATGACGGTGCTTTGGAGATGGAGATCAAAGTCACAAGATGATGATGGCCATATCATATCACTTTTATTGATTGCATTGATGTTTATCCTTTATGCATCTTATTTTGCTTAGTTCGACAGTAGTGTAGGATCGAAAGTATGTCTAGAGGGGGGGTGATTAGACTACTTGACCAAATAAAAACTTATCCTTTTCCCAATTTTAGTTCTTGGTAGATTTTAGCAACTTTGGACAAGTCAAGCAATCTTAACACAATTCAAGCAAGCATGCAAAGAGTATATGAGAAGCGGAAAGTAAAGCATGCAACTTGCAAGAATGTAAAGGGAAGGGTTTGGAGGATTCAAATGCAATAGGAGACATGGATGTTTTTGTCGTGGTTCCGATAGGTGGTGCTATCGTACATCCACGTTGATGGAGACTTCGACCCACAAAGGGTAACGGCTGTGCGAGTCCATGGAGGGCTCCACCCACGAAGGGTCCATGAAGAAGCAACCTTGTCTATCCCACCATGGCCATCGCCCATGAAGGACTTGCCTCACTAGCGGTAGATCTTCACGAAGTAGGCGATCTCCTTGCCCTTACAAACTCCTTGGTTCAACTCCACAATCTTGTCGGAGGCTCCCAAGTGACACCTAGCCAATCTAGGAGACACCACTCTCCAAGAAGTAACAAATGGTGTGTTGATGATGAACTCCTTGCTCTTGTGCTTCAAATGATAGTCTCCCCAACACTCAACTCTCTCTCACAGGATATGGATTTGGTGGAAAGAGGATTTGAGTGGAAAGCAACTTGGCGAAGGCTAGAGATCAAGATTCATATGGTAAGAATGTAATATCTTGGCCTCAACACAAGTGTAGGTGGTTCTCTCTCTCAGAAAAAGTAAGTTGGAAGTGTAGGTTTGTTCTGATGGCTCTCTCCATGAATGAAGAGGTGGTGGAGGGGTATATATAGCCTCCACACAAAATCTAACCGTTACACACAACTTGCCAATCTCGGTGGGACCGAATTGATAAACTCGGTCGGACCGATTCAACAAATCTAGTGACCGTTAGGGTTTTCGGTGGGATCGACATGCAACTCAGTAGGACCGATATGGTTAGGGTTAGGGCATAACATAATCTCGGTGAGACCGATTACACAAACTCGGTGAGACCGATTTTGGTAATAAGCTAACCAGAGAGTTGGTCAGGTAAACTCGGTGGGACCGATTCGCTCATTTCGGTGAGACCGAAATGTTACAAAAGGGAAACATAGAGTTTACATTGCAATCTCGGTGGGACCGATCACTCATCTTGGTGGGACCGAAACGTTACAAAGGGAAACGGAGAGATTACAATCCCATCTCGGTGAGACCGAGATCCCTATCGATGAGACCGATTTGCCTAGGGTTTGTGGCAGTGGCTATGACATTTGAACTCGGTGGCGCCGGATAGAAAGAATCGGTGGGGCTGAGTTTGACTTTTGGTTTAGGTCATATGTGGATGTGAGAAAGTAGTTGAGGGCTTTGGAGCATATCACTAAGCATTTTGAGCAAGAGCCTCATTAAGCAACACCTCATCCCTCCTTGATAGTATTGGCTTTTCCTATAGACTCAATGTGATCTTGGATCACTAAAATAGAAAATGTAGAGTCTTGAGCTTTGAGCTTGAGCCAATCCTTTTGTCCTTAGCATTTTGAGGGGTCCACTTTTCTCATCCATGCCATGCCAATCATTGAGCTTTCCTGAGATATTAATCTTGAAATAGCATTAGCTCAATGAGCTATATGTTGTTAGGAATTACCAAAACCACCTAGGGATAGTTGCACTTTCAGGTAGCATTATAAGATGATCTTTCACTAAATTTCAAGGTATATAAGTGTTCTCCCTGAGTATGCACCATTGCTACAGTTCGTCGTGCCGAGACACCACGTGATGATCAGGTGTGATAAGCTCTACGTTCACATACAACGGGTGCAAGCCAGTTTTGCACACGCAGAATACTCGGGTTAAACTTGACGAGCCTAGCATATGCAGATATGGCCTCGGAACACTGAGACCAAAAGGTCGAGCGTGAATCATATAGTAGATATGATCAACATAGTGATGTTCACCATTGAAAACTACTCCATCTCATGTGATGATCGGACATTGCTTAGTTGATATGGATCACGTGATCACTTAGAAGATTAGAGAGATATCTATCTAAGTGGGAGTTCTTAAGTAATTTGATTAATTGAACTTTAATTATCAAGAACTTAGTACCTGATAGTATTTTGCATGTCTATGTTGTTCTAGATAGATGGCCCATGTTGTTGTTCCGTTGAATTTTAATGTGTTCCTAGAGAAAGCTAAGTTGAAAGATGATGGTAGCAACTACACTGACTGGGTCTGTAACTTGAGGATTATCCTCATTGCTGCATAGAAGAATTACGTCCTGGAAGCACCGCTAGGTGAAATACCCGCTGCAGGAGCAACGCCAGATGTTGTGAACACCTGGCAGAGCAAAGCTGATGACTAATCGATAGTTCAGTGTGCCATGCTTTACGGCTTAGAACCAGGACTTCAACGATGTTTTGAACGTCATGGAGCATATGAGATGTTCCAGGAGTTGAAGTTAATATTTCAAGCAAATGCCAGGATTGAGAGATATGAAGTCCCCAATATGTTCTACAGCTGCAAAATGGAGGAGAATAGTTCTGTCAGTGAACATATAATCAGAATGTCTAGGTACCAAAACCACTTGACTCAGCTGGGATTTAATCTTCCTGATGATAGTGTCATTAACAGAGTTCTTCAATCACTACCACCAAGCTACAAGAGCTTCGTGATGAACTATAATATGCAAGGGATGGATAAGACTATTCCCGAGCTCTTCGCAATGCTAGAAGTTGTGGAGGTAGAAATCAAGAAGGAGCATCAAGTGTTGATGGTCAACAAGACCACCAGTTTCAAGAAAAAAGGTAAAGGGAAGAAGGGGAACTTCAAAAAGACTAGCAAGCCAGTTGCTTCTCAAGTGTAGAAACCCAAGTCTGGACCTAAGCCAGAGACTGAGTGCTTCTACTGCAAAGGGACTGGTCACTGGAAGCGGAACTTCCCCAAGTATTTGGCGGAGAAGAAGGATGGCAAAGTGAAAGGTATATTTGATATACATGTTATTGATGTGCACCTTACTAATGCTCGCAGTAGTGCCTGGGTAGTTGATAGTGGTTCTGTTGCTAATATTTGCAACTTGAAACAGGGGCTACGGATTAAGCGAAGATTGGCTAAGGACGAGGTGATGATGCGCGTAGGAAATGGTTCCAAAGTCGATGTGATTGCCGTCGGCACACTACCTCTACATCTACCTTCGGGATTAATTTTAGACCTAAATAATTGTTATTTGATGCCAGCGTTGAGCATGAACATTATATTTGTATCTTGTTTGATGTGAGATGGTTATTCATTTAAATCAGAGAATAATGGTTGTTCTATTTATACGAGTAATATCTTTTATGGTCATGCACCCTTGATGAGTGGTCTATTTTTACTAAATCTTGATAGTAGTGATACACATGTTCATAGTATTGAAACCAAAAGATGCAGAGTTGATAATGATAGTGCAACTTATTTGTGGCACTGCCGTTTGGGTCATATTGGTGTAAAGCGCATGAAGAAACTCCATTCTGATTATGAATCACTTGGTACTTGCGAACCATGCCTCATGGGCAAGATGCCTAAAACTCCATTCTCCGGAACAATGGAGCGAGCAACAGAGTTATTGGAAATCATACATACTGATGTATGTGGTCCAATGAACATTGAGGCTTGCGGCAGATATCATTATTTTCTCACCTTCACAGATGATTTAAGCAGATATGGGTACACTACTTAATGAAACATAAGTCTGAAACATTTGAAAAGTTCAAAGAATTTCAGAGTGAAGTCGAATCATCGTAACAAGAAAATAAAGTTTCTATGATCTAATCATGGAGGAGAATATTTGAGTTATGAGTTTGGTCTTCATTTGAAACAATGCGGAACAGTTTCGCAACTCATGCCACCCGGAACACCACAGCGTAATGGTGTGTCCAAACGTCGTAATCATACTTTACTAGATATGGTGCGATCTATGATGTCTCTTACTGATTTACCGCTATCATTTTGGGGTTATGCTTTAGAGACGGATGCATTCACATTAAATAGGGCACCATCTAAATCCGTTGAGACGACACCTTATGAACTGTGGTTTGGCAAGAAACCCCAAGTTGTCGTTTCTTAAAGTTTGGGGCTGCGATGATTATGTGAAGAAGCTTCAACCTGATAAGCCCGGACCCAAATCGGAGAAATGTGTCTTCATAGGATACCCAAAGGAGACTGTTGGGTACACCATCTATCACAGATCTGAAGGCAAGATATGCGTTGCTAAGAATGGATCCTTTCTAGAGAAGGAGTTTCTCTCGAAACAAGTGAGTGGGAGGAAAGTAGAACTAGATGAGGTAATTGTACCTGCTCCCTTATTGGAAAGTAGTTCATCACTGAAATCAGTTCCAGTGATTCCTACACCAGTAAGTGTGGAAGCTAATGATGATTGAGGGAGTCCTGGATTAGGGGGTGTCCGGATGGCCGGACTATACCTTCAGCCGGACTCCTGGACTATGAAGATACAAGATTGAAGACTTCGTCCCGTGTCCGGAAGGGACTTTCCTTGGCGTGGAAGGCAAGCTTGGCGATACGGATATGTAGATCTCCTACCATTGTAACCGACTTTGTGTAACCCTAACCCTCTCCGGTGTCTATATAAACCGGAGGGTTTTTAGTCCGTAGGACAACATATAGAACAACAATCATACCATAGGTTAGCTTCTAGGGTTTAGCCTCTCCGATCTCGTGGTAGATCTACTCTGGTACTACCCATATCATCAATATTAATCAAGCAGGACGTAGGGTTTTACATCCATCAAGAGGGCCCAAACCTGGGTAAAACTTCGTGTCCCTTGCCTCCTGTTACCATCCGGCCTAGACGCACAGTTTGGGACCCCCTACCCGAGATCCGCCGGTTTTGACACCGACATTGGTGCTTTCATTGAGAGTTCCTCTGTGTCGTCGCCATTAGGCTTGATGGCTCCTACGATCATCAATAGTGATGCAGTCCAGGGAGAGACCTTCCTCCCCGGACAAATCTTCGTCTTCGGCAACTTTGCACTGCGGGCCAATTCACTTGGCCATCTGGAGCAGATCGAAAGCTATGCCCCTGGCCGTCAGGTCAGATTTGGAAGTTTAAACTACACGGCTAACATCCGCGGGGACTTGATCTTGGACGGATTCGAGCCACTGCCGAGCGTGCCGCACCGTCACGATGAGCATGATCTAGCTCTGCCGCCGCACAGTGCCCTGGAGGCCGCACCTGCATCGGCTTCGACCCTTAATTCAAAGCCAACTGCGCCGATCGAGGATGGGTGGTTGGACGCCGCCTTGGGGGCTGCGATCCCAACGGCGATCGAGCCGAACACCAGCCCCGCTCTCCGCGAGACTCATGACTCCAAGGAGCCGGACTCCTCTCCGGAATTCGAACCCTCCGCGCCCCTGCCGATCGAATCCGATTAGGCACCGATCATGGAGTTTACTGCCGTGGACATCTTTCAGCACTCGCCTTTCAGCGATATACTGAAGACACTAAAGTCTCTCTCTTTATCAGGAGAGCCCTGGCCGGACTACGGTCAGCAAGGTTGGGATACGGATGCTGAAGAAATTCAAAGCCCACCCACCACCCACTTTGTAGCCACTGTCGACGATTTAACCGACATGCTCGACTTCGACTCCGAAGACATCGACGGTATGGACGCTGATGAAGGACACGATGAAGAACCAGCGCCTATTGGGCCCTGGAAAGCCACCTCGTCATATGGCGTATACATGGTGGACGCACCAAAAGATGACGACGAGGAGCGGAAGGACGCACCGAAGGCTTGTTCCCTCGAAAAGTAGTCAAAGCGGTGAAGCAAGCGCCGCCCCAAATCCCGCCTCGACAGAAATAACGATCACACAGACCCAGCGCTAGAGCAGGGCGGACCGCTGCCAGACAACGGCAATCCGGATAATCAAACCGAACAACCAAATTCTATCAAGGATAATGGTCCGGACGACATAACGCCGGACAGGAACCCGGAGTAGCAGAATGCCCGTAAAAGGCTTGTTGCCACCGCGAGGAGTCTTAAAAAGCATAAGCAAAGGCTCAAGGATGCGCAAGACACACTCCAAATCAGATGGAGTAAAATACTCAACACAGCAGCGAGGTACGGCGACAATCACCCCTCCAAGAGCTACCCAAAGCGGAAGCTGCTACCTGAATTCGATGAGGAGGCCTCAGACCCCCCACAACCAAATATCAAAGCAGCCACCTGGCCGGATAGACGACCCCTCTACCAACACAGAGCGGCATACAACGCCACTCACAATACAACACGCGACCCATGCGAGGGCTCGCACCCAAAGGACGGCGCAACAAGATCCATCTATGGACCACGGAAGCGCGCCCCAGCATACAATGCAACACAACAAACATCCGAACAACGCGGTACACCCAGCTACAGGGGTGCTGCACACCCCCTATGTTTCACCGATGAGGTGCTGGACCATGAATTTCCAGAGGGATTCAAACCCGTAAACATAGAGACATACGACGGAACAACAGACCCTGGGGTCTGGATTGAGGACTACATCCTTCATATCCATATGGCTCGAGGAGATGATCTCCACGCCATCAAGTACTTACCCCTCAAGCTCAAAGGGCCAGCTCGTCACTGGCTTAAAGGCCTCCCCGAAAGCTCCATTGGAAGTTGGGAAGAGCTCGAAGACGCCTTTCGGGCAAATTTTCAAGGGACTTATGTCCGACCTCCGGATGCGGACGATTTGAGTCATATAACTCAATAGCCCGGAGAGTCAGCCCGAAAGCTTTGGAACAGGTTTCTTACTAAAAAGAACCAGATTGTCGACTGTCCGGATGCCGAAGCCTTGGCAGCTTTTAAGCATAGCGTCCGTGACGAATGGCTCGCCAGACACCTTGGCCAAAATAAGCCGAGAACGATGGCCGCATTAACAAGCCTCATGACCCGCTTTTGCGCGGGTGAGGATAGCTGGCTAGCCAGATGCAGCACCAGCGACCCCAGAACATCTGAAGTTAGAGATGGAAACGGGAAATCATAGTGCAACAGCAATAACAAACGCCAGAATAAAGAAGATAGCACGAAGGGCACGACAGTAAACGCCGGATTCAAAATCTCTCGACCAGGTCAAAAGCCGCCCTCTAAAGGCACCAGGGATGAACTGTCCAGCCTCAACAAAATTCTGGACCAAGTATGTCAGATCCATAGTACCCCTGGTAAACCTGCTAATCATTCCCACAGAGAATGTTGGGTCTTCAAGCAGTCCGGCAAGCTCAACGCCGTACACAAGGGGGAGGATACACCAAGTGAAGACGAGGACGAGCCTCCCAAGCAAGACACTGGGGAACAAACAAAATTTCCACCAGAAGTCAAAACACTAAACGTGTTACACGTGATCAAGGGAAAAAACAACGCGGCACTCCCAGGAAAATATACCCAAGTGCCTGTCACAGCGAAGTCCTGCCACTGGTCGTCTCAACCGATCACTTTCGACCATCGCGATTACTCATCAAGTATCCGACGCACAGAATGGGCTGCCCCGGTATTAGACCCAGTAATTGGCGGATATCACTTCACATGTGGCGACCCGACCCGAATGGATCAAGCGCTCTGTGCTCAGGTGTCATCCCTGGATCAGTAATGCTGACACCACACAGTACATCGAAGGATTTATAGCAGAGTGGCAATCACACACTTATTACATCGTTGTCTCAAAGAGAACTTATTACAATAAATATGGCTTAAGGCCATCTAGTATTGATAACAGCGGAAGACTTGGAAGATAAATGGGTCCATCAACTCCAACGGCATCACTGAGTATAGGGCCACGACCTAAAAACACCTTACTCGTCGTCTGAAAAGTCTGCAACATGAAAGTTGCAGCCCGAAAACGGGTCAGCACATGGAATATGTTGGCAATGTAACACATAGAGAGTAATGGAATGAAACAGCTATACTATATGCATATTTGGCTGGTGGAAAGCTCTATGGTTACAGTTTTGCGTAAAGCCAATTTTCCCCTACTACAAAGGAATAAATTTATTTAACTATCATGGTGGTTGTTAAACATCGAGAATGGTTGACAGCATTCCGATCCCAATTAAGTGAACAATTAAAACCCAACAATATTAATTAGAAGTAACATGTTGAGATTCACATGATATTCAAGTACTAGATACTCAAGTTGTCCATAACCAGGGACACGGCTAATCATGATTAGTTTGTACACTCTGCAGAGGTTTGCGCACTTTTCCCCACATGACTCGATCGCCTTCGTTTGTTTTCCCGCACTACATGGTGTTTGAGAAACGGATGACCGAGACATAGTCTTTCAGAAGCGCTAGCACCTTACATGTGGGGTAGACCGTACCACCTACAACCCCTACATCTGCTAGTCCACCCCGTAAGAGTTCGCACAACTTAGTCAACTATGCCAGAGCCCATAGTAGCATGTGGCTGCACACGGAAGTTTCTAGCATGAATTATCTTATGATCCCTTTGAGCCTGGGTGGCGGGGCGGTCCAAAAAACAGGCAAGTCCTGATAGACATCAGGTGCCTCAATCCACCCAGATGTGTGTTTAAGTTGCCACCTTAGATAAACCATTAAATATCAATCTCACATCTGTCATGGATATCACTCACCCAATCCACGTCTACTAGCATAGCATGGCATAATAAGCAAACGTAGAAGTAACTCCCAAAGGTTTCATAATAATACAGGTAATAGGTACTACCTCATCTACTTCCCATCCCACAATTTAATTAGATCCTAATCATGCAATGTGTGAGGATTGATCTAATGCAATAAAACATGGGTGTAGAAAAGGTATGATCAAAGTGTTACTTGCCTTGCTGATGATCCGCGAGTCCTAGGGTTTCGAAGTAACAGGCGGCGCAATCCGGGTATCTATCGCAGACAAACAACAAGCATACAATAAGTACTCATCTAACTAATGCACAGGTAAAACTCGAACAAGAGAACGAACCAGAAAGTTCAATTTAAGAACTCCGGTTGCAAAGAAAGAAAGAACCGAACAAACGACGGAAAACAAACGGCGGAAGAAAACAACTCGGTTCTAGCAAGTTGAAACTAGGTCAAATTTTACGGGGGCAAAAACTTGTTTAAGTTGATTAGACGGAACGGCGGTTTCGAAACGAAACTCCAGGCGTTTGAATCACCTGATTCCGATAAACGCGCGAGAAGAAAGACTAGAACGAAGATCGAATCTGAGATCACGATCGCGGAATAAATCCGTCGAAAAGAAAGAGACGAACGGTTAAACGAACAGTTAAACGAACGTCGAAAAGAAAGAGACGTTCGTTAACCGGGAAAAATCGGTGATCACGTTCGTTGAGACGAACGTTCCAAAAGAAGAACGAAAACCGATCTAGGGTTTTTGGAAAAGAAACCGAAAAAGAAACGGTAAACCAATCTAGGGTTTCGGAAGAAAACCGAAACAAAAACCGGAAGAAAAGAAAAGAATCAGAGAGAAAACGGAACGGTTCTTTTAGGAAAAACCGGACCGAGGCGAGGAAAAAGAGAGGCGCGGCTACCTCGACGAGGCTCCGGCGAAGGGCTCCGGCGGCGGCGGGACAAGGGTGGCGGCGGCGGCTTGGGGCGCGGCGCAGGTGAGGCGGCGGTGGGGCTGCACGCTGCTGCGTGCTGCGGCTTGGGGAGGAGAGGGGCTTGGAATTGATGTGAGGAGAGGGGGGGGTGGTATTTATATAGGTGGGGGGGATTACTTGGGGTAGGGGACAAGAAATAGAGTAAGAATAGGAAAACGAAACGAGGAAAGGGGGCTAGCCTAGAGTCCAACCGGACTCGGCTAGGGCGAGGCGAGGCGGCGACTTGCGCCTGGCGCACGCGCGCAGGGAGGCTGGGGCGGTGGCCGGCTGGCTGGGCCTTTGGCCCGGCTGGCCTGGCGGGAGGCTCCTTTTTTTTCGCGCGCAGAAAAACACAGAAAAGAAAACTAAATGAACTCCGAAAAATCTAAAGTAAATTTTCCCCGACTCCTAAAAATGAGTCGAACAAAATAAACTTTTCTCCAGGCCTAAAATGCAATTTTTGAAAACACGCATTTTTCCCTATCCAAATAAAAAGCAAACAAAACTCCGGCAAAACCAAAATTTGACTTATTCATTAAATCTTCATTTTTCCTAAATTTGGGAAAGTCATATTATTCCCTCTCTTATATTTTTGATATAGGAAAATAATTGAAGATGAAATATATAAATCAAATGATCCTCTTTTCAAATTCGAGAAAACTCTCAAATATGAAAATAACAAAATCTCCAACTCTCTCCGAAGGTCCTTGAGTTGCGTGAAATTTATAGGATCAACCAAAAATGCAAGAAAATATGCTATGCATGATGATCTACTGTATAACATTCCAAATTGAAAATTTGGGATGTTACATCACACGAGTCTTGATGGACGGTGGCAGCAATCTAAACCTAATATATCAGGATACAATCCGCGGGATGGGGTTAGACCCAACAAAAATTCGCCATAGCAATACTACCTTTAAAGGAGTAACGCCAGGCCCAGGGGCTCATTGTACGGGCTCCCTCCTACTACAAGTTATACTCAGCTCCCCCAATAACTTCCGTCGCGAGCATTTAACCTTCCACATCGCTCCGTTCCAAAGTGGCTATCAAGCACTGCTCGGACGCGAAGCTTTCGCTCACTTTAATGCAATACCACACTACACCTCCCTCACACTCAAGATGCCCGGTCCACGTGGCATCATTTCAGTGAACGGAAATATCAAGCGATCTCTGCGCGCCGAAGGGAGTGCGGCTACCTTGGCAGTCGCACACTAAAGGCGCCCGGACCAGCGAAAGCATCCAATAGGTCGTCAAGACCTCAGACACAACTAATCAAGTCCGGCGCCGCTATTTATACCGAATAAATGGTCACACCCCTATTTGTCAATACAAGGGGCTCAACGCGCGCAGACAAGTGGCAATTTCTTCTCATCTTGAATTATACATGGTTTCTTTAAAAACTATCTTTTTGCACGACAACTTTTTCACCTAAATTCCTCTCTTTTAAAGACGATCATCATGCTACACCCGTCCTGGATACGGCACAATGGAGACATAGGCGCAGATGTGCAGCAGGGACCCGCTCCAAGGATTCTTTTTAGATTAAGACCCTATGTAAACCTTTTTTACTGTCTCTTGTTGATACATATCCACCGTTGAGAAGGATGCTGACGTCTTGGCATGTGGCCACGCCAGAACAATGCACGTACCTGGACACAAGGGGCTTCTTACAAAGGCCATTATTTAGGCCCGGTTTATACCACAAAGACCGAATACCTTAGGGAGTGTTCGGCATCGCGAGTTTGGCCCTATATGCATCAGCTCCGAATCATTGTCTTTGGTCAAATGTTGGGTTTGCCCGGCTCCTGTGTTTTGGTGCCTTACGCTCCGCTTTACCGGCTAAGGTAGCACCAGGAGAACTACTGCGATTGTGCCCTGGTTCATCCGGATGAGCACCTCAGTAGAGAAAGCCGAAAACTGACTGTCATGATATAGCGTGAGACTGGTCAACCACTCGATGACCTGTTGGAATGATAGAATTCCTCCGCCTTAACGAAGGGCCGTTTTCCAGCCAGGCATGTACGCACCCCAGGATCGGGAGAGTGCGGAGCCACCAGGGGCTATCTAGTAGCCCCACTGTCAAACTCCTATGGCTAAGTGAAAGTGCTAAAGCATTATAGTTCGGTTGCCTCACTCGCTCCGCTATCACCTCCTTAATAGGACCAAGACGTTGGGTTAAGTGTGAACACGTGTTTTTTGCAAACACCTCCGCATTATATGCGTGGGGTTTGAAGCCGACGGCTGCAATCTTTCAGGTTATACACATGTATATATAAACGGCCGCCCAGGAGGCATCATATTACTTTCAGGCAAAAGTATAAAAATAGCCTTATAAAAATTTATAAAAGCATTTCGCTTACAATGAGATTACATATCACTCAAACATAATATCTTTTGAGCACTGGGTCTCTATCAAACGAGCACCCTCAAGAACTTCTTCAAAGTAGTGCTCAGCAGCTATTCGACCTATGGCCGAATCCCGTGCTGCAACAGTGGTAGCATCCATCTCCGCCCAGTATGCTTTAACACGGGCAAAGGCCATCCGTGAGCCCTCTATGCACGCCGACCTCTTCATCGCATTAATGCGCGGCACCACGTCAAGGAACTGCTGCACCAAGCTGAAATAGTTGTTCGGTTTTGGCCTTTCCAGCCATAGCTGATCCACAACAGACCTCATGGCGAGTCCGGACAACCTATTCAGTTCGGCCCATTCGGCTAATTGGTCAGTCAATGAAAGCGGACGCTCGGGAGAATGGAATTGTGTCCAAAACAATTGGTCCACTTCACGGTTTGTCTGACCCTGGAAGTACTTGGCCGCATCGGCAGCGCTCGCCGCCAAATCCATATACACATCCTCCGAACTCCACAGCCGATCCAGAGAGGCATACCATGGATCTCCGAACTTCCTCCGCAACATAAAGGATTTCCCAGCTACAATATCCCCGGCTTCCCGCAGCTCCTCCTTCTTCGCCCTCATAGCAGAGCGGATGTCTTTTCTCGTCGCAGTAGCCTTCTCAAGGTCCGATGCCTTCGCTAGGTTTTCCTTTTCAAGAACCCGGCAACGGTCGGCGGCGGCTTTTAATTCTATGGCCATCTTGGCCATCTTATTTCCTTGTTGTCTTGTTTATGTGTTTGTTTGTAGTCAGTGCAATTTTTTTGCCGCGGTTTGCTAGTGGCTGCAATAACCTATTTTTTAAAACTAGGCCACAATAACCATGGGCTAAAATTTATTGTAGTGACACTGGGCCTCCTACGGGCCATAGAAACAGTGGGCCTTCTACGGGCCGTAGAAAAAATAGGCCTTCTACGGGCCGTAGAAACAATGGGCCTTCTACGGGCCGTAGAAACAATGGGGCTTCTACGGGTCGTATCATCAATGGGACTTATACGAGCCGTATGATCGATTGGCCAAACATGGGCCAATAACAGGCCGCATTATGGCCGTAAATGGGCTAGAGTTGGAATCGTCCGTTCATGGGCTGACCATAACGGGCCATCGTTAATAGGCCATATTTGATGACGCTATGAAAACGGCCCAATGTATTAACGGACCACAAACGAGTCGACTGTAACCACGGGCTGAATTTGGCCTACAAGCAGAAAATGATAGTAACGGGCCGTAAGTAAACGAATGCTAGAAATGAGCCCAAGAATAAATGGGCTCTGAGAAGGCCGAAAGATAACATGGGCTGGAAACGGCCCAACGGAATAACGGGCTGTTAATGGGTATAAAGTGATACACTGTTCATTATGGGCCGGTTTCACCACGGGCCGTTAATGGGTGTAAAGTGATACACTGTTCACTACGGCCAGTTTCACCACGGGTCGTTAATAGGCCAAGAGTTACATAGGGCCTCATATGGGCCGAAAGACGTCATGGGCCATACATGGGACAGAAGTGAAAACGGGATGGAATCATATTGGATGGCCCAAATGACGCTACTGGGCCTAATTCGGATAGGGCGTAACGGGCCTTGGGTTAGCAGGCTGTAAATGGGCTATATGCGAACAGGCCGTTAACAGGCTTTCCATGGGCCGGCCCGCCACCTTTTGACCAAGTCAAACGGGCTGGCCTTTTCACAGGAATGGGCCTCTGTTGGGCCATGCCACATGTCGACGTATCATAGGCGCCTTCTGTCCAATGAGTGGATGACATCTGTCCCAACGATGAGCCGACACGCATTTCCTCCAGCCAATGATGATTTTACACATGGAAAATCCCCATTGGTCAGGGATGTTAACGGGTTATCGGATCCAAAACCCGACCCGATAGCTTAACGGCGTTCCGTTACGGTGGATGCCACGTGTCGGTCACCCTTGACGAAAGCACTTCTGTAACGCGCGATTTATCGTCATGGAAGTGCACACTACCGTGATGATAATTTTGGTAATGTCATGGAACACTTCTACGACAGCACAGGTATAAATCATCATGGATATACATGCATGAAAAAAAATGACCTACTGTGACAAACACGTATCATCACGGAAGTGTGTTCTTTGTAGTGAAGGAGTTTCCACGGGCAAGGAGATCGCCTACTTCGTGAAGATCTACCCTAGTGAGGCAAGTCCTTCATGGGCGATGGCCATGGTGGGATAGACAAGGTTGCTTCTTCGTGGACCCTTCGTGGGTGGAGCCCTCCGTGGACTCACGCAACCATTACCCTTCGTGGGTTGAAGTCTCCATCAACGTGGATGTACGATAGCACCACCTATCGGAACCATGCCAAAAATCTCCGTGTCTACATTGCGTTTGCTCCCTCCAAACTCCTCCCTTTACCTTCATATGCAATTGTTTTACATTCCGCTGCTATACTCTTAGAATTGCATGTCTAGGTTGATTACTTGTTTGTGGTAAGTTGCTAAAATATGCAAAGACTTAAAATTGGGAAAAGGCTAGACTTTTATTTGGTCAAGTAGTCTAATCACCCCCTCTAGACATAATTTTGATCCTAAAAGTGGTATCAGATCTTTGGTCTCCATTTGCCTTGATTTCCATAGCTTTGGTGATCATAGCCTTGGTTTCACAACCTAGGAGAGTATGGCGTCTAGTGAGGGAAATTACCACCGTAGAGGTCCTTACTTTGATGGTACTAATTTTGCTAGTTGGAAGCATAAGATGAAAATGCATATTCTTGGACATAACCCTGCCGTTTGGGCTATTGTGTGCATTGGCTTGCAAGGTGAATTCTTTGATGGGAGAGAACCGAACTGTGAGGCTAGCGCGGAAGAGTTGAAGATGCTATAATACAATGCTCAAGCTTGTGATATTCTCTTCAACGGACTGCGACCCGAAGAATTCAACATAATCAGTCATCTTGAGAACACAAAGGAAATTTGGCATGCTTTGATTGATATGCACGAAGGTACCGACTCCGTCAAGGAATCCAAATTGGATGTGCTTCAAAGTCAACTTAACTAGTTCAAAATGAAGGATGGTGAAGGTGTCGCTGAAATGTACTCTAGGCTTTCTCTCACCACAAATGAGATTGCCGGCTTAGGAAGTGAAGAGATGACCGATAGATTCATCATCAAGAAGATCCTAAGAGTCTTGGATGGAAAATATGATACCATGTGCACATTGATCCAAATGATGCCCAATTACAAAGATCTCAAGCCAACGAAAGTCATTGGAAGGATTGTTGGTCATGAGATGTCACTCAAGGATAAGGAAGAGCTTCACAACAAGTCAAGTGGTGCTTACAAAGCCTCATGTGACACTCCCACATCATCAAGTGAGAAACAAGCCTTCAACAAAGAATTGAGCCTAATGGTGAAGAATTTCAACAAGTTCTACAAGAGTAGAAGCAAGGAAAGAAGTTCCAAGTCAAGGTCCTACAATGACAAAAGATCTTCAAGTCGTGAACGTAATTGCTACAATTGTAGAAGACCCGGACACTACTCAAATGAGTGTACGGTGTCGGCGTTCTGGGAACGGGGGTCCCCAGACTTGCCTGCCTGCGGCCTGCGGCGTGGCTCGAGGAGGGGCCCAGCACGGCCCATCTTCATCAACACAGACCCAAGACCCTCGCGGGGCGGACGACACGGAGCTTCCTCAGGCACGACCTCATCAGGCTGGCTCGCGAGGAGGCGGAGAGATCAAGGCGGGGTACCTCACGAGGTGCCCGTGACGCAAGCCATGACGACCAAGGGTGCCAGGTGGGCGCCAGCCCGTGCAGTGTCCTCCTTCCCACTCAATATTTGGGAAGAGGCCCAGGGCCTCTGCCTATAAATAGGACTAGCCACCCACAGGGTAGAGGAGATTGGATCGAAATCGGAGAGAGAATCGAGAAGAGAGAGAGAGAGAGAGAGAGAGAGAGAGAGAGAGAGAGAAGGGTGATTGAACTCCTCCCAGCAGTTCATCGCCCCAGCCAAGAACAGACCCTCGCGAGGCTGTTCTTCCTTTTATTGCTCATCATCATCAGCCCAAGAGGCAATCCACCACAACACACACTGGAGTAGGGTATTACACCACAACAGTGGCCCGAACCAGTATAAACTCCGTGTCTCTTGTGCTGTTCTTTCCATAGCTTAGATCTTAGCGCGGCGGTGGGGCGTAGGTAGGTAGAAGGCGAAATCTCCGCGCGCACCCCAGTGTTCGAACCTCAAGGGTCTACCGGAACCTGAAATCCGACATTTGGCGCGCCAGGTAGGGGTGCACCGGAGTTTTCCCTTCCGCCACCGCCACGACCTGCCTCGCAATGAGTAGCGCGTCGCCCGCTACGGCCGCCGGCGCCAGCACGGGGGCCAGGTGGCTCCGAGCCCTGGCCCTAGCCCTGCAACAGGTACGGTGGCCGGACAAGTTCAAGCCAACGACGCCGCCACGCTACGGAGGTGCGACTGATCCGTTGGCCTTCTTGTTGGCGTACGAGGAGGCCATCCTCGAAGCTGGAGGTGACGATAGGGTCATGGCCAACTGGCTCCCCATGGTCCTCACCGGCGCTCCGCGCGCATGGCTGCTCCACCTGCCGGCAGCCTCCGTGGCCTCTTGGGAAGAGCTCCGCAGCCTCTTCCCCGCCCACCACGCTACACCAACACCCTCGGTCGTCGCGGCCCTCCTGGGTGGCTCACAGGCGCCGCCTACAAGTCACCACGTCAAGCCGTTCATCCGCCGGGTCAACGCCGCTTCCACGCGGCAGGGGGCTCTCCCGGACCGGGCGGCGCCCAAGGCCGGCCTGACCTTCAGCTTGGAGGACCACCCCTCCAACTTGGCCTGCTCGGGTGCGCTCCCCATGCTGTGCACCCCCACCATCTGCCGGGTGGCCGTCACCAGAACTCTCATCGATGGCGGTGCGGGCCTCAGCGTGCTCTCGGTTGAGGCCTTCAACCTCCTCTGCATACCCCTGGAACGGCTGCAACCCAGCCGGCCCTTCTCAGGCGTTGGGGGCGGATCATCCAGCTCCTTGGGACAGATCCGGCTCCCAGTAACCTTCGGCACCTACAACAACTTCCGCACGGAGCTGGTCGACTTCGACATCGCCCCCATCGGCCTCCCCTACAACGCCATCCTCGGCTACCCAGCGCTGGCCCAGTTCATGGCCGCGACGCACCCGGCGTACAACCTCATGAAGATGCCCGGGAGCAGCGGTGTCCTCACCGTGCCTGGGGACACCGGAGACGCGCTGCGAGTGCTCAAGCTCGCCTTCAAGACGGCGGCGTCGGCACAACCCGTCGACTCGGAGACCCTCGAGCCCAAGGGGGCTGCACCCGCCAAGAAGAAACAGTTGTTCACCCAAGACAAGGCAGAAACCAAGCAAATACCCGTCGATGAGGACGGGTCCACCAACGCCGCTTTCACCATAGGCGCCAACCTCGAGCCCGAGCAGGAGGAGGCCCTGGTCAGGTTCCTGCGCGCAAACAAGAAGGTATTCGCTTGGGAGCCTGACCAGTTGGCGGGGATCCCTAGGAGCGTAATCGAGCATCACCTCAACGTGTGCCCCAACGTGCGCCCTGTGAAGCAGAAGGCAAGGCGGCAGTCCACAAAAAAGCAGGCCTTCATCGTCCAAGAGACCCGCAAACTAGAAGCCGCTGGGGTCATTCGCGAGGTCCGATACCCGGATTGGTTGGCCAACCCTGTAGTTGTGCCAAAGAAGGGAGGGAAGGAGCGCATGTGTGTCGACTTCACCAACCTCAACAAGGCATGCCCGCAAGATCCGTTCCCGCTCCCCCGCATTGACCAGATCGTCGGTTCCACCGCAGAATGCGACCTGCTATGCTTCTTGGATGCCTTCTCTGGGTATCACTAGATCAAGATGGCGGTAGAAGATGTCGAAAAGACAACCTTCCTAACCCCGTGTGGGGTGTACTGCTACACATGCATGCCATTCGGGCTGCATAATGCAGGGGCGACCTTTCAGCGGCTGATGCACATCACCTTGGGCCCGCAGCTTGGGAAGAATGTTGAGGCTTACGTCGATGACATTGTGGTGAAGTCTCGGGAGGCCAGGACCCTGATACAAGACCTGGAGGAAACCTTCGCGAGCCTCAATGCAGTGAACCTGCGGCTCAACCCAGAGAAGTGTGTGTTCGGAGTCCCCTCGGGCAAGCTCTTGGGTTTCCTCGTGTCCCACCGAGGCATCGAGGCCAACCCGGAAAAGGTCAAGGCGGTCGAGGACATGAGCCCGCCAAAGACCCTTAGAGAAATGCAGAAGCTCACTGGATGCATGAGCGCGCTAGGGCGCTTCATCTCCAAGTTGGGGGAGCGAGCGCTGCCTTTCTTCCAGCTAATGAAGAAAAAGGGGCCCTTTGAATGGATTGAAGAGGCCGACAAGGCGTTCCAGGATCTCAAGAGATACCTGACCAGTCATGGTGGCTCCGCGCCCTCAAGAGCCCCTGGTGCTTTACCTCGTCGCCACTCCCTACTCCGCCAGTGCAGCCCTGGTGGCGGTTAGGGAGGAGTGTCGAATCAAAACCACAGCAGCAGCCCGGGACAAGGCAAAACAGGAACAAGGAAGGCCCACAGAAACCGCCACCGCGGCTGAGGAGGATCAGCCACCGCA
Source organism: Triticum urartu (assembly GCF_003073215.2). Lineage (NCBI taxonomy): Eukaryota > Viridiplantae > Streptophyta > Magnoliopsida > Poales > Poaceae > Triticum > Triticum urartu. Next base: position 100,298,071 of record NC_053026.1, on the reverse strand, counting down.
GAGGAGTGCACCGGAGGCGGAAGAGGCCCCTCTCCTAGATGGCCAGCCTCAGGAGGCCTCATCACCTCAGGAGGCGCCATGGTCTCCGGAGGGCACCACCAGCACTAACGCACCCAACCTCGTTGAGCACCCAGTGTACTTCGTCAGCACGGTGTTGCGGGACGCGAGGGCACGGTACCCCATGCCTCAGAAGCTCCTCCTCGTGCTACTGGTGGCCTCGCGCAAGCTGCGGCACTATTTTCAGGGTCACCCCATCAAGGTCATCTCGTCATACCCCCTGGAGAGAGTGCTCAGGAGCCCTAACTCAGCTAGAAGGGTCGCTGAGTGGAACATAGAACTGCAAGCATTTCAGCTCGAATTCAGCATGACCAGAGTCATCAAGGGAGCAGCATTAGCGGATTTTGTGGCAGAATGGACGGAGGCACCAGGCCTCAAGGTCGACGAGGATCGGTCCCTCTCCCCGGGAAGCGAGGCGCCAGAAGGCTGGGTCATGTACTTCGATGGGGCGTTCTCCAGGCATGGCGCTGGGGCTGGGGCGGTGCTTATATCGCCCACTCAGGACAAGCTCTACTATGCTGTATAGCTTTGTTTCCAGCAAGGTGAAAAGGTATCCAACAACAAAGCGGAGTATGAAGGTTTAATAGCGAGCTTGAATGCCACAACTGCCCTGGGGGTGAAACGCCTCACCATCAAGGGCGATTTGCAGCTCCTTGTCAATTTCTCCAACAAGGTGTACGAGCCGAAAGATGAGCACATGGAAGCCTACCTTGCGGAGGTCGGCAGGATGGAGAAGCAGTTCTGGGGGTTGGAGTTGCAGCATGTGCCCCGTGGCACCAATCAGGAGGCCGACGACATCGCCAAAAGGGCGTCCAGGTGGTTGCCTCAGGAGCCTGGCGTCTTCGAGGAGCGGCTCTTCAAGCCCTCAGCCCTGCCGTCATTGTCAAACACGGCTCAGCCTCGGGAGGAGCTCCCCCAGCCACCTGCCTCAGGAGCCCCGGTCTGTGGCCCGGCCTCAGGAGCACGCCTGCTCCTGACGATGGAACCTCAGGAGGCGTGTTGGATCACGGAGCTCCGGAGTTACTTAACACAAGGGACCCTGCCGGAGAAGGAGGAGGAAGCGAAGCGTGTGGCACGGCAGGCCATGGCATACTGCATCAAGGATGGAGAGCTCTACCGGAAGCGACCAAATGATGTATCCCTGCGCTGCATCTCCAGGGAGCAAGGAAAGGAACTGCTGGAAGATATACACGGCGGAGACTGTGGACATCATTCATCATCACAGACCCTCATCGGCAAGGCGTTCCGCAGTGGGTTTTATTGGCCCACCGCACTCAATGACACCGTCGAACTGGTGAAAGCTTGTGAGGCCTGCCAGTTCCACGCCAAGCAGATCCATCAGCCGGCAGGAGGCCTGCAGACTATACCCCTTTTGTGGCCATTCGCAGTCTGGGGGCTGGACATCCTGGGCCCGTTTCCTCGGGCGCCAGGGGGCTACCGCTACCTCTACGTCGCCGTGGACAAGTTCACCAAGTGGGCTGAAGTAGAGGCCGTCCGCACCATCCCCGCGGGTTCCGCGGTCAAGTTCATCAGGGGCATCGTGAGCCGATTCGGGGTGCCGAACCGCATCATCACAGACAACGGTTCGCAGTTCACCAGTAACCTCTTCAAAACATACTGTGCTAACCTTGGAACGCAGATATGCTACGCTTCAGTGGCGCACCCCCGAAGCAACGGCCAGGCCGAACGAGCCAACGCAGATGTCCTGAGGGGCCTCAAGACCAGGACGTTCAAGAAGAAGCTGGAGGCCTGGGGCAGAGGTTGGTACGACGAGCTTCAGTCCGTGTTGTGGTCCATCCGCACAACCGCGACCAAGCCGACTGGAGAGACCCCGTTCTTCCTGGTCTACGGAGCCGAAGCGGTCCTCCCTCACGAGGTCAAATGTCGCTCCACGCGGGTCCTGGCGTTCGACGAGGCGCAGCAGGATGCCATGCGGGGGATGGACCTCGTGCTGGGGGAGGAACGTCGCCGAGAAGCCGCGCTGCGAGCGGCGAGGTACCAACAAGCGCTGCGACGATATCACTGCCGCAACATCCGCCCCAGAACTCTCGAGGTAGGAAACCTCGTGCTCAGGCGGGTTCTCTCCAGGGAGGGACTACACAAGCTCTCTCCCATGTGGGAGGGCCTGTTCAAGGTTCTTCATGTTTCCAAGCCCGGCTCCACGCGCTTGGAGACTCAGGAGGGGGTGCCGGTCCAGAATGCATGGAACATCCAGCACCTCCGGAGGTTCTGCCCCTAAAAAGGCCCAGAGCCTATGAAGAAGGAAAATGCATGTGAAGCTGTCGCGTTTTGGAAAAGGCCCAGAGCCTGTGAAGAAGGCGAATGCCTGTGAAGCTGTCGCCTTTTCGAAAAGGCCCAGAGCCTGTGAAGAAGGTGAATGCCTGTGAAGCTGTCGCGTTTTGGAAAAGGCCCAGAGCCTGTTAAGAAGGCGAATGCCTGTGAAGCTGTCGCGTTTCGGAAAAGGCCCAGAGCCTGTGAAGAAGGCGAATGCCTGTGAAGATATCGCGTTTTGGAAAAGGCCCAGAGCCTGTGAAGAAGGCAAATGCCTGTGAAGCTGTCGCGTTTTGGAAAAGGCCCGAAGCCTGTGAAGAGGGAAAATTCCCGTGAAGCCTGCTTCCCCCAAGAAAGGCCCGGAGCCTGTGAAGAAGGCCAACACCTGTGAAGCTCGCCGCCCGTGACACTCTCACGTAATAATGAGTTGGGGCTGTACACGCCCCGGAGTGTCAGGAGCGCCGGCCTCAGGCCCTGGGGCTCCCTCCCATGCCCAGTGGCAGCACTTAGCTCCGCGCTGGTGAGAAGACGTCGCAGACTAGATTAGGTGCCAGACGCGGCTTTTTCATTTGCTTTCCGCAGTTGGCTTGTTCATTCTCATTCGAAGTTTTATTGAAGCCGTTGCCATCTTTGGCTTGTGGTTCTTCGACTTTTCACTCTCCTGCCTCGATTTCTCTTATGCAAGGCCTTGCGAGGGGGGCAGCTGAGCGCCCTCGCCAGTGTTCCTGTCCTAGCCGTTCAACGGTTTCGTGACCTAGGTCCATTACAGGAGCACCCCTCCAGTCCGTGCCCCACGGGAACCGCGACACAAACACAAGGCCTGGGTCGGTCGCCCCCCCACCGCTGGGGCCGGGAACTATCCACGCGCGGGCACGTAGCCGGAAGGCACGATAACGGAAGCAAAGCGATGATTAACAGCAATAACCCAAACACGCCCCCGCGGGGCTCCATGCTACTGTCTTTTTATGCAGGAAAAAGGAAAAAAAAGAGCAAATCAGGCGCAGCTCGCCTCACACCGGCCTGCAGGGAAGACTCGAGCTGCCTCCGGTGCTCAGGCAGACTCCCTCTCGCGCTTCACCAAGGCGCGACAGCGGGCAGAAACGCTACCACCTCCCAAGCAGGTACGACGGCGTGGAGGCTGACCGCAGCCACCGCTAGAAGAGTCGCCGCCTGAAGAAGAGCCGGTGAAGCTTGGGGAACCCTGAGTGCCGCCAATCACGTGAGCGCTGTCCTCTCCATCATCGCCGGGGCTGGGTTCCCAGCCGCGGTCGTCGTCCTTAGGGCAGCACCCTGCGCGGCGACCATCTTCCCCAAACACCCTCACGTAGAGGGTGGCATTGCCGTCAAACTTGAAGTGCAGGGTGCACCGACGGCTCAGGCCACGCGCGCGGGCAAACGTCTGCCAACCGCGGGTCAAGGCCAGGCTCCCGGCTACGGAGACCTCCAGTGAAGCCCATGAGGCCCGGCTACAGCAGCCGTCTGCCTGAAGCCAGAGGCCGCCCGGGGCGCCGGCCGGGAGCTCACCGAGGAGGAATCAAGGAAGTTGAAGCCGGGTGCTAGTCGGCTCCGCCGACCACACAACGAACTCCGGTAGCACCTCTGCAGCACGAAAGCGCGGCCTAGGGGAACGCGCGACTGAAGCACGCCCCCGGCCGCAGCAATCCACCCGTCACCATGCTGGAAATCGTCTCCACGGTCGCAGGGAGCTGCCGTGGTGGCCACAGGATGTTTGCGAGGGCGCCCTCGGCCGCGCTTGGGCGGGGGAGAGGCAGGCTCAACCTGGCGAGCCTTCCCCTTCTCTGCAGCCGAGAACCTCCTCGACGTGGCCATGAAGAAGAAGGAGAAGCGAGGGGGGATGAACTGGAAGGGCGCGTGCCGATCCGTACTTATAGCTGGCGAGGGCCAACCGTCGGCCCCCACGATCGCAGGTAATCATGACCCGCTTTGCATGTAGGGACTTGTCCAATCCGCGCAGTTGCCGAGGCGCCATGGGGAAGTGGAGACGCCCACGTCCAATCAACCGCCACGCGGCGCCCAAGGCCGCAGGCTGTTAGGGCCCGCGGCGCTTCGCTCTTGCCCTTTCGCCTCCCTGCACGGCCAAGTCCAGGCACGCCTTGGGACCGGGGGCTACTGTCGGCGTTCTGGGAATGGGGGTCCCCAGACTTGCCTGCCTGCGGCCTGCGGCGTGGCTCGAGGAGGGGCCCAGCACGGCCCATCTTCATCAACACAGACCCAAGACCCTCGCGAGGGGTCAAGCCTCACGGGGCGGATGAAACGGAGCTTCCTCAGGAACGGCCTCATCAGGCTGGCTCACGAGGAGGCGGAGAGATCAAGGCGGGGTACCTCACGAGGTGCCCGTGATGCAAGCCATGACGACCAAGGGTGCCAGGTGGGCGCCAGCCTGCGCAGTGTCCTCCTTTCCTCTTTGGTGCAAAGGGAGCAAGCGTAGGCGAGAGCATCAAGCAAAGGCACCCGTTTCGGTGCAACGAGACCAAGACCGGCCCAACGGCAGGAAGGAAGTCATTGTGGAGCCCAAGCCAGCGTCACCGCCAGAGCCTTTGGCAGGCGAGGACCAACTTTAGTCAGGATAAGTGTACCAGATGTCCCCCTTCAAAATGGCCAATTGTTGGTGCCCTTCCCGCTCAATATTTGGTAAGAGGCCCAGGGCCTTTGCGTATAAATAGGACTAGCCACCCACAGGGTAGAGGAGATCGGATCGAAATCGGAGAGAGAATCGAGAAGAGAGAGAGAAGGGTGATTGAACTCCTCCCAGCAGTTCATCGCCCCAGCCAAGAACAGACCCTCGCGAGGCTGTTCTTCCTTGTATTGCTCATCATCATCAGCCCAAGAGGCAATCCACCACACCACACACTGAAGTAGGGTATTACACCACAACGGTGGCCCGAACCAGTATAAACTCCGTGTCTCTTGTGCTGTTCTTTCCATAGCTTAGATCTTAGCGGGGAGGTGGGGCGCAGGTAGGTAGAACGCGAAATCTCTGCACGCACCCCAGTGTTCGAACCTCAAGGGTCTGCCGGAACCTGAAATCCGACATACGGCACCCTACAAAAGAAGAGAAGATTCTCCCAAAAGAAGGAGTAGGAGAGAAGAATCACCACCAAGAGAGAGAAGGAGTAGAGATGACCGTTATGAACGAAGAACATCACGGAGAAGGAAGGATTCGGAAAGGAAGGACAAATCATCAAGGATCTACACAAAACAAAGACATCAAGCTCACGTTGGTGAATGGGTATCCGGCTCCGACTCCGACGATCACTCTGAGAGAAGTTATCACTCTGACTCCGAATATACTCAAGATGAAGGTGTTGCCAGTCTAGCACTTGTGTCAACCAACTCCTTCGACATATTTGAGTCACCAAATGAAGGAATTGGAATATGCTTCATGGCTAAAGGCCCAAAGGTATCACACCCCGAGTATGTTGATTTCAATAGTGATGAAGATGACTTGCTAGGTGATGATGATTTACTTGTTGACAATTCTAGTGATGAAAACTATGATGAACTTGGTATTAATCATGCTAATCAAGACAAAACGAATGACGATGATAAGAAGGAGACTGAGCATCTAACTAAAGAGCTAAACACTCTTAAGTTAGCTCATGTAACTACCTTGGAAAATCATCGAGAGCTTTTAAAGACTCATGAGAAGTTATGCTTCGAAAAGCTCAACCTTGAGCAAGAGCATGGGTTCTTAAAAGTGATCAATGATGATCTTCACAAGAAAAGTTCTTCTTACTTTGCCAAGCATTTACTCTTGTCTACTTACATGCCACAAGTTAAATCTAGCAACAAGAGTAAGAAAGATTCTTCTTCTAGTAGTAACAATAATCATGATAAACCCTATGATGTTGCTTCTAGTAGTTCTCTTGCTTCCACTAATGATTCTCTTAGCCAAGTTACACTTGAGAAAGAAAATAGCTTATTGAAGGGAATTATAGAGAAAGGTGTTTACAAGAGCCTTGCCGGAAGTAAGCAATTTGAGGAAATTGTACGCAAGCAAGGGAGACACCGGAAGAATCAAGGTGTTGGTTTTGAACGAAAGTTCAATGCCAATGGAGTTGAGTGGGAAGAAGATCAAGACCCCAAGACGAAATTTGTTCCTCAACAAGGGGAGTATGATCCTACTTCTTTCCAAGGAACACAAGCTCAAGATGATCTTCCACCACAAGACCACAAGCAAAAAGGCAAGGACAAGCTTCAAGAGGAGATTGATGCATTTGAGGAAGCTCCCAAAGCCTTGGTCAAGTGGGTTCCCAAGACTACATCAAGTTCTACTTCATCAAGTACGACTACAACTCCAAGGATTCCCATCAAGATGGTGTGGATCCCAAAGAAGAAGAACTAGAGAGTTCTTGAGGGTGACTCCGCCAACATAATTCACTCATGTCATTTTGGCGAGGACAAGTGCAAAGAACTTCCATATCTTGCACTAGTTCAAGGAGTCACAAACCCTCTTGTTGGTAAAACAAGGGACAAGGTAACCTAATGCTTTCATGGACATCATCCTATGTGAAAATCACTCTATGTCTATGGATATCCTTGTTTGTTCCTTGTGGGACTAACCCGTGTAGGTATTGAAAGTGTAACTCACTCCAAAGGATTGTTCCAAAAGATCTACATGAACATTGAGCATCTACATTTTCAAAACCTACATGAACTCATCATCGACAAAACCCAAGGTTAGTTCATCCCTCTTAGGGGGGATATCACATATAGGGGGAGCTTTACTCTAATAAATTGAGCTAAAGCAACTCTAATGGTGTGAACACAACAATGCTTTATGTAAAAGTGGCAACCCCACTTGTGCTTAAACGATGAGTATGACCTACGATCAAATGTTCCCATTTGACTCCTAAGTCAATATACTCATATATAGATGACCTAGTCATCGCCAAATTGTTTGATAGATGCTAGAGTGATTGTGCATGCTTTGTCACATATTTCATTTGCCATCTTATTGTGTGAGCATGTTGGTTGCATATTTTACTCATTCGAGGACATCCATTTGTTGCTTTGATTGTTTGGCTTTTTCTCTTTTACCAAATGGATGGACAAGAATGCCTAAGAACTCCCTCTAGCTATCTATGCTTTTCTCGTCTCAAACTCTATTCATGCTACATCACAATGTTTGATCAAGTCAGATTCGAACCACTCTGTGTGAGGAGCACTTGGAGTCCCTGATTCGTCATAGACTTAAACTTCCAAAACCTCTTTGTGCATTTCGGTATGACCGAGTCATCCATTTCGGTCACACCGAGATCACTAAGTTGATCTATGTTTTCAATCTCGGTGCAACCGATTAGAACTTTCGGTCACACCGAGTTGCAGCAACCGCTTGCGATTCTGCATCTCGGTGCCACCGAGTTGTTCCACTCGGTCACACCGACAGGGTCGGGATATATATACCCACCGTGAGATTTTGGAAGTTCCTTTAAAACCTCTCAGCCCGCGCGTGTCCTGCTCTGCCGCCTCGGGTCTCCGGATCATCCTCTCGTCGCCAGCGAGCTCCTGCCACTGGTTTCTGTCGCCGTCAACGGATTTCTGCCCCTCCGTTGTCACCGTAGCAAACTCCGTCGAATTAGGGTATGAGTTCGATCTTTTGTGCTATTCCTTTAACTCTGATTCGTAGCACATTACTTTTCCATGATCACGACCACATATGCAATCAATCTATCCACTGAAAACATCCCTTAGGTTAGGTTTGATTTGAAAATTTAGGGTTAGGTCTCCGCCGGACTCATCTCGGACTGACCGAATTGTAGAAATCGGTCTCACCGATTTGTCTTAGGCCATTGCAGTTGCACTTTCGGTCTGACCGAAAACTGCAAATCGGTGTGACCAAGTTCGATTCTTTGTGAAACCCTAGCAGTCTCGGTGCCACTAAACTGTGACTCGGTCTGACCGAGTTCACTAGTTTAGGTTCCAAAAGCTGCTTCGGTATCACCGAGTTTACAAATCGGTAGCTCCGAAATGCTTTCTGTGAAGAACTAAAACTAAGATTTTAAGTCATTCTTTTTGTAAAAACTCTGCACTTTGTGATGCTCATCCACTCTATCTCATCTATATCTATTCACAGGGTCTGCTATCAGTAAGTTTGTAGAAATGTCTGACCAGAGCGACAGCCAGAACAAGTTAGAGGAACAGGTGCAGTTGAGTGAGGGCACTAGTCCCTCCAGCACTTCTGATGATGGCAGCAGGAGCACACCAAGCAACTTGCCCAAGGCAGCCACCAGAACAAGGAGGAAGAAGACCTCATATTCTGAAGATGAGGATTATGTGGCTATTAAGGAGGAAGTCAGCTCCAAGAAGAAGGTGCTGAAGAAAGAATATGGCTCAGCAGCTACAACAAAGCCAGGAATGCATAAGAAGGCTCCAGCAAAGAGGATTCCCATGTCTAAGGCCAGAGCCTCAACTGCTGAAACCTCCAAGCCAACTGAAGAGGCAGTTGGAGAAGGAAAGAAAAGGAAGGAAAGGGTCAAGAAGACCACTACTAGAGTGCTTGGTAGATCCTCCATTATGAGAGATCCAGAAGAAGAGTAAGAGGAAGAGGATGCTGCTCCAGCTCCTCAGGCTCAGAAGCTTATGGGAGATGCAATCAAGTCAGGGGCTGCTCCATCTAAGCCCAAATCTGCTGCCAAGATTGCTGATCAGAAACCCCCAAAACCCAAAAGGAACACCAGGAGTATACCTGCTGAGGAGAAGAAGAAGGCCCCAATTCCAGAAGCTGAAGAAGAAGATGATGATTCTCATGTTTTGAGGAAGTTGAAGCCCAAAATTCCTGACCACAATGATGCTCATCCAGTCGCTGAGGACATGCACATCAGGAAAGTTGCAGGATTGAGGTTATGGAGATAGTCTGATCCCTATGTTGTTACGAGGAGGACTGCATTTGACTATAGGTTCCATACAAAGGAACAACGAGATTTCTATGAAACCATTCTACTCGACAAGAAGCCCGTTGTTTGTGACATGAAATGGGTTGATTGGGAATTCATCCAGGAAAATGAAGATCACTTCCCAGGAGTGTCTGATAGCTTTAAGGCTTGTGGAGTAGATGAATTCGTTGGAAAAAAGCTCACCAAATGGAATGATGAGTTGATCATGCAGTTCTACTCCACTGCCCACTTCTATCCAGATGGAAGGATAGTTTGGATGTTTGAGGGTACCAGTCCACAGTTGATGAATGGGACAAGCTAATCAATGCCCCAGAGGAACATGAAGATGACTTGGGTGTGTATGCCACCAAGAAGAAAGACCACAACTCCATGGCAAACATGTACAAAGAGATCCCTGATAAAGCTTTGGAGACACACAAGCTTGGATCTGTACATTTCCTGTTGTCTGGTCTGCCTACTATCAACTGGATCTTAAGGCACACATTCCTACCCAAGTTAGGAGATCACAAGATTATCAGAGGACACTCCATCAACATGCTGCAAATTTTTGATGTTCCCTAGAAGTTCAAAGTCATGAGCTTGATTGTAGAAACGATCAAAAGGACTGCTGCTAATCAAAAGAGGAGTTGTGGGTATGCTCCACATATTCAGGAGCTCATCAATTCTAAGATGGGCACATGAACTTATTTGCTGGACAAGGAGCATCTACCCTTACAACATGAATTTGAAGACAACACTGTTGTGATGAATGAGGAGGAACCATCATCAGCTCAAGTCCAGGAGAAGAGAGCCAAGGCAAAGGCTGAGAAAGCTGCCCAGATGCAAGTGTTGAAGAGGCATCTCGAGTCTTCCTGAAGAGCAAGCAAGATCATTTAGGCTATTTGATTCAAGCTACACTGAGGATTGAGAAGGGCTTGGCCACCCTGACTCAGAATCAGGAGAGCCTAGAGAGGATTGTGGAGACAAAATTCTATGATCTTGATCTGAAGGTGACTGAGATTCAGACTGCAGTTGAGCAGCTTCAGGAGGAAGCAGAGGAGAGGAAAGGAAAAACAACCGCTCATGCTTTTCAGTGTGTGCCACGAGGTCCAAGGTCTGCTGCAGTGCCAGTCTCAGATGCCAGAGCTTCAGTGTCAGCACTAGTAGCTACAGCTCCAGTGCCACCTCCAGCTCCAACTCCATCAGCTCCAACTACATCGTTGGAAGCCTTCATCCTTAGAGTTCTATCTACACCACCTCCCGAAGACCAAGCCTGAGAGACGTATAGCACTATGCATTTTCAAACTTTTTTGTAACTTGTTTCCAGAGGAGGAGAAATATGTATAGATCATAGGCTTTGAGAGAGCGTGTCTTGCTTTTTATCTCTCTTGCTTTTGGTTGAACTTTTTGTGTGCTTGTGTCAGATACTTTATGTCCTTATGTCCTTGTGAGATACGTATGTGATCATGTGGTTGATCATATGCTACATTAATGTTTGGTTGAATGATGCTATCCTTTATATCCCATATATGATCATTCACTTGCTTGGTGATCAGTGCATGCTTCTAATTTCTATCATTTTGAGCGCTCCACCAAGATGTATGTGACATGGAAGAGTAACCCATGATCCTAATCGATTGTTCATTTGCATTCAAAATCAAATTTTAAATAATGCACAAATTTAGGGGGAGCTCTTGCTTATCACATACTTCTCAAAGCGACGATGTTTTCAATCTTATAATCATTTGTCGAAGCTTTGATCTCTATGTTGTCATCAATTACCAAAAAGGGGGAGATTGAAAGTGCAACTATCCCTGGGTGGTTTTGGTAATTCCTAACAACATATAGCTCATTGAGCTAATGCTACTTGAAGATAAATATTTCAGAAAAAGCTCAATGATTGGCATGGCATGGATTAGAAAGTGGACCCCTCAAAATGCCAAGGATGGCTCAAGCTCAAAGCACAAGACTCTACATTTTTACTTTTAGTGATCCAAGATCACATTGAGTCCATAGGAAAAGCCAATACTATTAAAAGGGGGTGAGGTGTTTCTTAATGAGTTGCTTGCTCAAGATGCTTAGTGATATGCTCCAAAAACCTTCAACTACTTTCCCATATCCACATATGTCCCAAACCAAAAGTCAAACTCGGCCCCACCGAAATCTTCTATCCGGCGCCACCGAGTTCACTTGACATAGCTACCGCCAGAAACCCTAGTCACTTCGGTCTCACCGATAGGGATCTCGGTCTCACCGAGATGGGATTGCAAACTCTTTGTTTCCCTTCGTAACGTTTCGGTCCAACCGAGATGATCGATCGGTCCCACCGAGATTGCAATGCAAACTCTCTGTTTCCCCTTCGTAACGTTTCGGTCTAACTAAGATGAGCGAATCAGTCCCAATGAGTTTGCCTGACCAACTCTTTGTTTGCCTATTACCAAAATAGGTCCCACCGAGTTTGTGTAATCGGTCTCACCGTGATTAGATTATGCCCTAACCCTAATGGAATCGGTCTCACCGAGTTGACATATCGGTCCCACCGAAAATCCTAACGTTCACATTTTGAACTAAATCGGTCTGACCGAGTTATATGATTTGGTCCCACCGAATTTGGTGATTTGTGTGTAACGGTTCGATTTTGTGTGGAGGCTATATATACCCCTCCACCCACTCTTCATTCGTGGAGAGAGCCATCAGAATATGCCTATACTTCCAACATACATTTTTTGAGAGAGAACCACCTACACTTGTGTTGAGGTCAAGATATTCCAATCCAACCACATAAATCTTGATCTCTAGCCTTCCTCAAGTTGCTTTCCACTCAAATCATCTTTCTACCAAATCAAATCCTATGAGAGAGAGTTGAGTGTTGAGGAAACTATCACTTGAAGCACAAGAGCAAGGAGTTCATCATCAACACACCATCTATTACCTTTTGGAGAGTGGTGTCTCCTAGATTGGTTAGGTGTCACTTGGGAGCCTCCATCAAGATTGTGGAGTTGAACCAAGGAGTTTGTACGGGAAAGGAGATCGCCTACTTCGTGAAGATCTACCCTAGCGAGGCAAGTCCTTCGTGGGCAATGGCCATGGTGGGATAGATAAGGTTGCTTCTTCGTGGATCCTTCGCGAGTGGAGCCCTCCGTGGACTCGCGCAATTGTTAGCCTTCGTGGGTTGAAGTCTCCATCAACGTGGATGTACGATAGCACCACCTATCGGAACCACGCCAAAAATCTTCGTGTCTACATTGCGTTTGCTCCCTCCAAACTCCTCCCTTTACCTTCATATGTAATTGTTTTACATTCTGCTGCTATACTCTTAGAATTGCATGTCTAGGTTGATTACTTGTTTGTGCTAAGTTGCTAAAATATGCCAAGACTTAAAATTGGGAAAAGGCTAGACTTTTATTTGGTCAAGTAATCTAATCACCCCCCTCTAGACATACTTTCAATCCTACAAGCTTGCATCGAGGTAACTCTTTACAACAAACTCTTTATCACCTTCATAACTGGAAAATATCTCCTTAGTCTTCTAAGGATAATTTTGACTGTTGTCCAGTAGTGATCCACTCCTGGATCAATATCGTACCCCCTTGCCAAACTCATGGCAAGGTACACAATAGGTTTGGTACACAGCATATCATACTTTATAGAGCCTATGCTGAGGCATGACTTTCATTCTCTTTCTATTTTCTGCAGTGGTCGTGTTTTGAGTCTTACTCAACTTTACACCTTGCAATGCAGGCAAGAACTCCTTCTTTGACTGTTCCATTTTGAACTACTTCAAAATCTTTCCAAGGTATGTACTCATTGAAAAAATCTTATCAAGCGTCTTGATCTATCTCTATAGATCTTGATGCCCAATATGTAAGCAGCTTCACCAAGGTCTTTCTTTGAAAAACTCCTTTCAAACACTTATTTATGCTTTCCAGAAAATTCTACATCATTTCTGATCAACAATATGTCATTCACATATACTTATTAGAAAGGTTGTAGTGCTCCCACTCACTTTCTTGTAAATACAGGCTTCACCGCAAGTCTGTATAAAACTATATGCTTTCATCAAAGCGTATATTCCAACTCCGAGATGCTTGCACCAGTCCATAGATGGATCGATGGAGCTTGCACATTTGGTTAGCACCTTTAGGATTGACAAAACCTTCTGGTTGTATCATATACAACTCTTCTTTGAGATATCCATTAAGGAATGCAGTTTTGACATCCATTTGCCAAATTTCATAATCATAAAATGCGGCAATTGCTAACATGATTTGGACAAACTTAAGCATCGCTACGGGTGAGAAAGTCTCATCGTAGTCAACTCCTTGAACTTGTCGAAAACCTTTCGCAACAAGTCGAGCTTTGTAGACAGTAACATTACCGTCAGCGTCAGTCTTCTTCTTGAAGATCCATTTCATCTCTATTGCTTTCCAATCATCAGGCAAGTCAACCAAAGTCCATACTTTGTTCTCATACATGGATCCCATCTTAGATTTCATGGCCTCAAGCCATTTTGCGGAATCTGGGCTCATCATCGCTTCCTCGTAGTTTGTAGGTTCGTCAGGGTCAAGTAATATGACTTGCAAAACAGGATTACCATACCACTCTGGTGTGGATCGTACTCTGGTTGACCTACGAGGTTCGGTAGTAACTTGATCTGAAATTTCATGATCATCATCATTAACTTCCTCACTAATTGGTGTAGGCATCACTGGAGCTGATTTCTGTGATGAACCATTTTCCAATTCGGGAGAAGGTACAATTACCTCATCTAGCTTTACTTTCCTCCCACTCACTTCTTTCGAGAGAAACTCCTTCTCTAGAAAGGATCCATTCTTAGCAATGAATATCTTGCCTTTGGATCTGTGATAGAAGGTGTACCCAACAATTTCCTTTGGGTATCCTATGAAGACGCATTTCTTCGATTTGGGTTCGAGCTTATCAGGTTGAAGCTTTTTCACATAAGCATCGCAGTCCCAAACTTTAAGAAACGACAACTTAGGTTTCTTGCCAAACCATAGTTCATACGGTGTCGTCTCAACGGATTTAGATGGTGCCCTGTTTAACGTGAATGCAGCTGTCTCTAATGCATAATCCAAAACGATAGTGGTAAATCGGTAAGAGACATCATAGATCGCACCATATCTAATAAAGTACGGTTATGACGTTCGGACACACCATTACTCCATGGTTCTAGGTGGCATGAGTTGTGAAACTATTCCACATTGTTTTCTAAATGAAGGCCAAACTCCTAACTCAAATATTTGCCTCCACGATCAGATCATAGAAACTTTATTTTCTTGTTACGATGATTCTTAACTTCACTCTGAATTTCTTTGAACTTTTCAAATGTTTCAGACTTGTGTTTCATTAAGTAGATATACCCATATCTGCTTAAATCATCGGTGAAGGTCAGAAAATAATGATACCCGCAGCGAGCCTCAACACTCATCGGACCGCATACATCAGTATGTATTATTTCCAATAAGTCAGTGTCTCGCTCCATTGTTCTGGAGAACGGAGTTTTAGTCATCTTGCTCATGAGGCATGGTTCGCAAGCATCAAGTGATTCATAATCAAGTAATTCCAAAAGCCCATCAGCATGGAGTTTCTTCATGCTCTTTACACCAATATGACCTAAATGCAATGCCATAAATAAGTTGCACTATCATTATTAACTTTGCATTTTTTGGCATCAATATTATGTGTATCACTGTAATTGAGATTCAGTAAACCATTTACATTGGATGTAAGACCATAGAAGGTTTTATTCATGTAAACAGAACAACAATTATTCTCTGACTTAAATGAATAACCATATCGCAATAAGCATGATCCAATCATATTTATGCTCAACGCAAACACCAAATAATATTTATTTAGTTCCAATACTAATCCCGAAGGTAGAGGGAGTATGCGATGGTGATCTCATCAACCTTGGAATTATTTCCAACACACATCGTCACCTCGCCCTCAACTAGTCTTTGTTCATTTTGTAACTCCTGTTTTGAGTTACTGATCATAGCAACTGGACCGGTATCAAATACCCAGGGGCTACTATGAACACTAGTAAAGTACACATCAATAACATGTATATCATATATACTTTTGTTCACTTTGCTATCCTTCTTATCTGCTAAGTATTTGGGGCAGTTCCGCTTCTAGTGAGCATTTCCTTTGCGGTAGAAGCACTCAGTTTCAGGCTTGGGTCTAGCTTTGGGCTTCTTCATGGGAGTGGCAACTTGCTTGCCATTCTTCTTGAAGTTCCCTTTCTTTTCCTTTGCCCCTTTTCTTGAAACTAGTGGTCTTGTTAACCATCAACACTTGATGCTATTTCTTGATTTCTACCTTCGCCGATTTTAGCATCGCTAAGAGCTCGGGAATCGTTTTCATCATCCCTTGCATATTATAGTTCATCATGAAGTTTCAGTAACTTGGTGATAGTGACTAGAGAACTCTATCAATCACTATATTATCTGGAAGATTAACTCCCACTTGATTCAAGCGGTTGTAGTACTCATACATTCTGAGCACATGCTCACTGGTTGAGCTATTCTCCTCCATCTTGTAGGCAAAGTACTTGTCAGAGGTCTCATACCTCTCGACTCGGGCATGAATCTGAAATACCAATTTCAGCTCTTGGAACATCTTATATGTTGTGTGGCGTTCAAAAAGTTTTTGAAGTCGCGGTTCTAAGCCGTAAAGCATGGTGCACTAAACTATCAAGTAGTCATCATGCCAAGCTTGCCAAATGTTCATAACGTCTGCATCTGCTCCTGCAATAGGTCTGTCACCTAGCGGTACATCAAGGACATAATTCTTCTGTGCAGCAATGAGGATAATCCTCAGATCACGGATCCAGTCCGCATCATTGCTACTATCATCTTTCAACATATTTTTCTCTAGGAACATATCAAAAATAAACGGGGAGCTATAACATGAGTTATTGATCTACAACATAATTTGCAAATACTATCATGACTAAGTTCATGATAAATTAAAGTTCAATTAATCATACTACTTAAGAACTCCCACTTAGATAGACATCTCTCTAGTCATCTAAATGATCACGTGATCCATATCAACTAAACCATGTCCGATCATCATGTCAGATGGAGTAGTTTTTCAATGGTGAACATGTCTATGTTGATCATATCTACTATATGATTCATGTTCGACCTTTCGGTCTCAGTGTTCCGAGGCCATATCTGCATATGCTAGGGTCGTCAAGTTTAACCCGAGTATTCCGCGTGTGCAAAAACTGGCTTGCACCCGTTGTATGTGAACATAGAGCTTATCACACCCGATCATCACGTGGTGTCTCGGCACGATGAACTGTAGCAACGCTGCATACTTAGGGAGAACACTTATACCTTGAAATTTAGTGAGGGATCATCTTATAATGCTACCGCCGTACTAAGCAAAATAAGATGCATAAAGGATAAACAGCACATGCAATCAAAATAAGTGATATGATATGGCCATCATCTTCTTGTGCCTTTGATCTCCATCTCCAAAGCACCGTCATGATCACCATTGTCACCGGCTTGACACCTTGATCTCCATAGTAGCATCATTGTTGCCTCGTCAACTATTGCTTCTACGACTATCGCTACCGCTTAGTGATAACGTAAAGCAATTACATGGTGATTGCATTTCATACAATAAAGCGACAACCATATGGCTCCTGCCAGCTGCCGATAACTATTACAAAACATGATCATCTCATACAACAATTTATATCTCATCACGTCTTGACCATATCACATCACAACATGCCCTGCAAAAACAAGTTAGACGTCCTCTACTTTGTTGTTGCAAGTTTTATGTGGCTGCTACGGGCTTCTAGCTAGAACCGTTCTTTCCTATGCATCAAAACCACAACGATTTTTTCGTCAAGTGTGTCCTTTTAACTTTCAACAAGGACTGGGCGTAGTCAAAATCGATTCAACTAAAGTTGGAGAATCAGACACAAAGCACATCGGTAGAACGAGTCTCATGAACGCGGTCATGTAATGTTGGTCCGAGCCGCTTCATCCAACAATACTGTCGAATCAAAGTAAGACGTTGCTGATGTCTACTACACAACCTTCTTCTTGTAGATGTTGTTGGGCCTCCAAGTGCAGAGGTTTGTAGGACAGTAGCAAATTTCCCTCAAGTGGATGACCTAAGGTTTATCAATCCGTGGGAGGCGTTGGATGAAGATGGTCTCTCTCAAGCAACCCTGCAACCAAATAACAATCCCCAACACACCCAATACAATGGTAAATTGTATAGGTGCACTACTTTGGCGAAGAGATGGTGATACAAGTGCAATATGGATAGTAGATGATGGTTTTTGTAATCTGAAAATATAAAAACAGCAAGGTAACTAATGATAAAAGTGAGCACAAATGGTATTCCAATGCTAGGAAACAAGGCCTAGGGTTCATACTTTCACTAGTGCAAGTTCTCTCAACAATAATAACATAATTGGATCATATAACTATCCCTCAACATGCAACAAAGAGTCACTCCAAAGTCACTAATAGCGGAGAACAAACGAAGAGATTATGGTAGGGTACGAAACCACCTCAAAGTCATTCTTTCCGATCAATCCGTTGGGCCATTCCTATAAGTGTCACAAACATCCCTAGAGTTCGTAGTAAAATAAAACCTTAAGACGCAAATCAACCAAAACCCTAATGTCACCTAGATACTCCAATGTCACCTCAAGCATCCATGGGTAAGATTATACGATATGCATCACACAATCTCAGATTCATCTATTCAACCAACACAAAGAACTTCAAGGAGTGCCCCAAAGTTTCTACCGAAGAGTCAAGACAAAAACATGTGCCAACCCCTATGCATAAGTTCGCGAGGTCACGGAACTCGCAAGTTGATCACCAAAACATACATCAAGTGGATCACGTGATATCCCATTGTCACCACAGATAAGCACATGCAAGACATACATCAAGTGTTCTCAAATCCTTAAAGACTCAATCCGATAAGATAACTTCAAAGGGAAAACTCAATCCATTACAAGAGAGTAGAGGGGGAGAAACATCATAAGATCCAACTATAATAGCAAAGCTCGCGATACATCAAGATCGTACCATCTCAAGAACACGAGAGAGAGAGAGAGATCAAACACATAGCCACTAGTACATACCCTCAGCCCCGAGGGTGAACTACTCCCTCCTCATCATGGAGAGCGCCGGGGTGATAAAGATGGCCACCGGAGAGGGATTCCCCCCTCCGGCAGGGTGCCGGAACGGGTCTAGATTTGTTTTCGGTGGCTACGGAGGCTTCTGGCGGCGGAACTCCCGATCTATTCTGTTCCTTGATGTTTTTAGGGTATATTGATATATATAGGCGAAAGAAGTCGGTCAGGGGAGCCACGAGGGGCCCACGAGGGTGGGGGCGTGCCTCCCTGCCTCGTGGCCACCTCGAAGCTTCCCTGACGTCTACTCCAAGTCTCCTGGATTGCTTCCGTTCCAAAAATAACTTTCCCAAAGGTTTCATTCCGTTTGGACTCCGTTTGATATTCCTTTTCTTTGAAACACTGAAATAGGCAAGAAAACAGCAATTTGGGTTGGGCCTCCGGTTAATAGATTAGTCCCAAAAATAATATAAAAGTGTATAATAAAGCCCATAAACATCCAAAACAGATAATAGAATAGCATGGAACAATCAAAAATTATAGATACATTGGAGACATATCAGTTGCTGGTAAGCAGTATGACTATTATCGCCCACAACTCTTTGTGTTCTACTCGTGCATATAACATCTACGCATAGACCTGGCTCGGATGCCACTGTTGGGGAACGCAGTATTTCAAACATTTCCTATGATCACGCAAGATCTATCTAGGAGATGCATAGCAACGAGAGGGGAGAGTGTGTCTATGTACCCTCATAGACCGAAAGCGAAAGCGTTTAGTAACGCGGTTGATGTAGTTGAACGTCTTTGTGATCCAACCGAACCAAATACCGAATGCATGGCACCTCCGCGATCAGCACATGTTCAGCTCGATGACTTCCCTCGAACTCTTGATCCACTTGAGGCCGAGGGAGAGTTCCGTCAGCATGACGGCGTGGTGACGGTGATGATAAAGTTTCTGACGTAGGGCTTTGCCTAAGGACTACAACGATATGACCGAGGTGTGTAATTGTGGAGGGGGGCACTGCACATGGCTAAAAGATCAACTTGTGTGTCTTTGGGGTGCCCCTCCCCACGTATATAAAGGGGGGAGGAGAGGAGGCTGATATGTCTCCAACGTATCTATAATTTTTGATTGTTCCATGCTATATTATATTCTGTTTTGGACATTATTGGGCTTTATTATACACTTTTATATTATTTTTGGGACTAACCTATTAATCGGAGGCCCAGCCCAGAATTGTTGTTTTTTTGCCTATTTTAGGGTTTCGCAGAAAAAGAATATCAAACGGAGTCCAAACGGAATGAAACCTTCGGGAACGTGATTTTCAGAATGAACATGATCCAGAGGACCTGGACCCTACGTCAAGCAATCAACGAGGAAGGCACGAGGTAGGGGTCACGCCTACCCCCCAGGCGCGCCCTCCACCCTCGTGGGCCCCCTGTTGCTCCACCGACGTACTCCTTCCTCCTATATATACCTACGTACCCCCAAACTACCAGATACGGAGCCAAAACCCTAATTCCACCGTCATAACTTTCTGTATCCACGAGATCCCATCTTGGGGCCTTTTTCGTAGCTCCGCCGGAGGGGGCATTGAGGGAGTCCTGGATTAGGGGGTGTCCGGATGGCCGGACTATACCTTCAGCCGAACTCCTGGACTATGGAGATACAAGATTGAAGACTTCGTCCCGTGTCCGGAAGGGACTTTCCTTGGCGTGGAAGGCAAGCTTGGCGATACGGATATGTAGATCTCCTACCATTGTAACCGACTTTGTGTAACCCTAACCCTCTCCGGTGTCTATATAAACCGAAGGGTTTTAGTTCGTAGGAAAACATACAGAACAACAATCATACCATAGGCTAGCTTCTAGGGTTTAGCCTCTCCGATCTCGTGGTAGATCTACTCTTGTATTACCCATATCATCAATATTAATCAAGCAGGACGTAGGGTTTTACCTCCATCAAGAGGGTCCGAACCTGGGTAAAACTTCGTGTCCCTTGCCTCCTGTTACCATCCGGCCTAGACGCACAGTTCGGGACCCCCTACCCGAGATCCGCCGGTGTTGACACCGACATTGGAGCTTTCATTGAGAGTTCCTCTGTGTCGTCGCTGTTAGGCTTGATGGCTCCTACGATCATCAATAGCGATGCAGTCCAGGGTGAGACCTTCCTCCCCGGACAGATCTTCGTCTTCGGCGGCTTCGCACTGCGGGCCAATTCACTTGGCCATCTGGAGCAGATCGAAAGCTATGCCCCTGGCCGTCATGTCAGATTTGGAAGTTTAAACTACATGGCTGACATCCGCGGGGACTTGATCCTCGACGGATTCGAGCCACTGCCGAGCGTGCCGCACTGTCACGACGAGCATGATCTAGCTCCGCCGCCGAACAGTGCCCTAGAGGCCGCACCCGCATCGGCTTCGACCCTTAATTAGGAGCTAACTGCGCCGATCGGGGATGGGTGGTTGGACGCCGCCTTGGGGGCTGCGATCCCAACGGCGATCGAGCCGAACACCAGGCCCGCACTCCGCGAGACTCGTGACTCCAAGGAGCTGGACTCCTCTCCGGACTCCGAACCCTCCGCGCCCCTGCCGATCGAATCCGATTGGGAGCCGATCATGGAGTTTACTGCCGCAGACATCTTTCAGCACTCGCCTTTCGGCGATATTCAGAAGACACTAAAGTCTCTCTCTTTATCAGGAGAGCCCTGGCCAGACTACGGTCAGCAAGGTTGGGATACGGACGATGAAGAAATTCAAAGCCCACCCACCACCCACTTTGTAGCCACTGTCGACGATTTAACCGACATGCTCGACTTCGACTCTGAAGACATCGACGGTATGCACGCCGATGAAGGAGACGATGAAGAACCAGCGCCTACTGGGCCCTGGAAAGCCACCTCGTCATATGACATATACATGGTGGACGCACCAAAAGATGACGACAAGGAGCGGAAGGACGCACCGAAGGCTTGTTCCCTCGAGAAGCAGTCAAAGCGGCGACGCAAGCGCCGCCCCAAATCCTGCCTCGACGGAAATAACGATCACACAGACCCAGCACTGGAGCAGGGCGAACCGCTGGCGGACAACGGCATTCCGGATAATCAAACCGAACAAACAAATTCTATCAAGGATAATAGTCCGGACGACATAACGCCGGACAGGCACCCGGAGCAGCAGAATGCCTGTAAAAGGCTTGTTGCCACCGTGAGGAGTCTTAAAAAGCAGAAGCAAAGGCTTAAGGGTGTGCAAGACACACTCCAAATCAGATGGAGTAAAATACTCAACACAGCATCGAGGTACGACGACCTCTCTACCAACATAGAGCGGCATACAACGCCACTCACAATACAACACGCCACCCATGCGAGGGCTCGCACCCAAAGGACGACGCAACAAGATCCATCTATGGACCACGCAAGCGCGCCCCAGCATACAATGCAACACAACAAACATCTGAACAACGCGGTACACCCAGCTATAGGGGTGCCGCACACCCCCTATGTTTCACCGATGAGGTGCTGGACCATGAATTTACAGAGGGATTCAAACCCGTAAACATAGAGGCATACGATGGAACAACAGACCCTGGAGTCTAGATTGAGGACTACATCCTTCATATCCATATGGCTCGAGGAGATGATCTCCACGCCATCAAGTACTTACCCCTCAAGCTCAAAGGGCCAGCACGTCACTGACTTAAAGGCCTCCCCGAAAGCTCCATTGGAAGTTGGGAAGGGCTCGAAGATGCCTTTCGGGCAAATTTTCAAGGGACTTATGTCCGACCTCCGGATGCGGACGATTTGAGTCATATAACTCAACAGCCCGGAGAGTCAGCCCGAAAGCTTTGGAACAGGTTTCTTACTAAAAAGAACCAGATTGTCGACTGTCCGGACGCCGAAGCCTTCGCAGCTTTTAAGCATAGCGTCCGTGACGAATGGCTCGCCAGACACCTCGGCCAAAATAAGCGAGAATGATGGCCGCATTAACAAACCTCATGACCTGCTTTTGCGCGGGTGAGGACAGCTGGCTAGCCAGATGCAGCACCAGCGACCCCAGTACATCTGAAGTTAGAGATGGAAACGGGAAATCATGGTGCAACAACAATAACAAATGCCGGAATAAAGAAGACAACACGAAGGGCATGGCAGTAAATGCCGGATTCAAAAGCTCTCGGCCAAGTCAGCAAAAGCCACCCTCTAAAGGCACCAGGGATGAACTGTCTAGCCTCAACAAAATTCTGGACCAAGTATGTCAGATCCATAGTACCCCTGGTAAACCTGCTAATCATACCCACAGAGAATGTTGGGTCTTCAAGCAGTCCGGCAAGCTCAACGCCATACACAAGGGGGAGGATACACCAAGTGAAAACAAGGACGAGCATCCCAAGCAAGACACTGGGGAACAAAAGAAATTTCCACCAGAAGTCAAAATAGTAAACGTGTTACACGTGATCAAGGGAAAAAACAACGCGGCACTCCCAGGAAAATATACCCAAGTGCCTGTCACCGCAAAGTCCTCCCACTGGTCGTCTCAACCGATCACTTTCGACCATCGTGATTACTCCGCAAGTATCCAACGCGCAGGATGGGCTGCCCTGGTATTAGACCCAGTAATTGGCGGATATCACTTCACACGAGTCTTGATGGATGGTGGCAGCAATCTAAACCTAATATATCAGGATACAATCCGTGGGATGGGGTTAGACCCAACAAAAATTCACCATAGCAATACTACCTCTAAAGGAGTAACGCCAGGCCCAGGGGCTTGTTGTACGGGCTCCCTCCTACTACAAGTTATATTCGGCTCCCCCGGTAACTTCCGTCGCGAGCATTTAACCTTCCACATCGCTCCGTTCCAAAGTGGCTATCAAGCACTGCTCGGACGCGAAGCTTTCGCTCGCTTCAACGCAATACCACACTACGCCTCCCTCACACTCAAGATGCCCGGCCCACGTGGCATCATTTCAGTGAACGGAAATATCAAGCGATCTCTGCGCGCTGAAGAGAGTGCGGCTGCCTTGGCAGCCGCACACTAAAGGCCCCGGACCAGCAAAAGCATCCAATAGGTCGTCAAGACCTCAGAAACAACTAATCAATTCCGGCGCTGCTATTTATACCAAATAAATGGTCACACCCCTATTTGTCAATACAAGGGGCTCAACGCGCGCAGACAAGTGGCAATTTCTTCTCATCTTGAATTATACATGGTTTCTTTAAAAACTATCTTTTAGCACGACAACTTTTTCACCTAAATTCCTCTCTTTTACAGACGATCATCGTGCTACACCCGTCCAGGATACGGCACAACAGAGACACAGGCGCAGACGTGCAGCAGGGACCCGCTCCAAGGATTCTTTTTAGATTAAGACCCTGCGTAAACCTTGTTTACTGTCTCTTGTTGATACATATCCACCGTTGAGAAGGATGCTGACGTCTTGGCATGTGGCCACGCCAGAACAATGCACGTACCTGGACACAAGGGGCTTCTTACAAAGGCCATTATTTAGGCCCGGTTTCTACCACAAAGACCGAATACCTTAGGGAGTGTTCGACGTCGCGAGTTTGGCCCTATATGCATCAGCTCCGAATCGTTGTCTTTGGTCAAATGTTGGGTTTGCCCGGCTCCTGTGTTTTGGTGCCTTACGTTCCGCTTTACCGGCTAAGGTAGCACCAGGAGAACTACTGCAATTGTGCCCTGGTTCATCCGGACGAGCACCTCAGTAGAGAAAGTCGAAAACTGACTGTCATGATATAGTGTGAGACTGGTCAACCACTCGATGACCTGTTGGAATGTTAGAATTCCTCTTCCTTAACGAAGGGTCATTTCCCGGCCAGGCATGTACGCACCCCGGAATTGGGAAGTGCGGAGCCACCAGGGGCTATCTAGTAGCCCCACTGTCAAACTCCTATGGCTAAGTGAAAGTGCTAAAGCATTATAGTCCGGTTGCCTCGCTCGCCCCGCTATCACCTCCTTAATAGGACCAAGACGTTGGGTTAAGTGTGAACGCGTGTTTTTTGTGAGCACCTCCGCATTATATGCATGGGGGTTGAAGCCGACGGCTGCAATCTTTCAGGTTATACACATGTATACATAAACGGCCGCCTAGGAGGCATCATATTACTTTTAGGCAAAAGTATAAAAATAGCCTTATAAAAATCTATAAAAGCATTTCGCTTACAATGAGATTACATATCACTCAAACATAATATTTTTTGAGCACTGGGTCTCTATCAAACGAGCACTCTCAAGAACTTCTTCAAAGTAGTGCTTAGCAGCCATTCGGCCTATGGCCGAATCCCGCGCTGCAACAGTGGTAGCATCCATCTCCGCCCAGTATGCTTTAACACGGGCAAAGGCCATTCATGAGCCCTCTATGCACGCCGACCTCTTCATCGCATTAATGCACAGCACCACATCAAGGAACTGCTGCACCAAGCTGAAATAGCTGTTCGGTTTTGGCCTTTCCGGCCATAGATGATCCACAACAGACCTCATGGCACGTCCGGACAACCTATTCAGTTCGGCCCATTCGGCTAATTGGTCAGTCAATGAAAGCGGACGCTCGGGAGAATGGAATTGTGTCCAAAACAGCTGGTCCACTTCACAGTCTGTCTGACCCTGGAAGTACTTGACCGCATCGGCAGCGCTCGCCGCCAAATCCATATACACATCCTCCGAACTCCACAGCCGATCCAGAGGGGCATACCATGGATCTTCGAACTTCCTCCGCAACATAAAGGATTTCCCAGCTACAATATCCCCGGCTTCCTGCAGCTTCTCCTTCTTCGCCCTCATAGCAGAGAGGATGTCTTTCCTCGTCACAGCAGCCTTCTCAAGGTCTGATGCCTTCGCTAGGTTTTCCTTTTCAAGAACCCGGCAACGGTCGGCAGCGGCTTTTAATTCTATGGCCATCTTGGCCATCTTATCTTGGCTCTCGCCATGCACAGCCTTCTCGGCTTTCAACTCTTCGGCCGCCTTCAAAGCAGCCGCATTACCAAACCTCGCTTGTTCCTTGGCTCGGGCAAGTTCTGCCCGCAAGGCTTCAACAGTGGCAGCTCCATCTGCAGTCACAACATATTAAAGATACTGGCATCATGCTGCTCTTACTATGTGGCATTTACCAGATAATGACACTTACCCTGTGCCTCATCAAGCCTTTTGTTAACAAGCTCGATGTCGGCGTCTGCCGCATCCAACTGCCATTTTAAATGGGCAAACTCGGTAGTCCGGCTAGCCACCGGAGCTTCCATCACCTGCACATAGAGGCAGTATGGTTATTACCTGGGAATATGATCCTCTGTTCGTCGTCATTTCCGACAACAACCAGAGTCTCAGGGGCTACTATCTACACAGGGCACACCTAGCATGTGCAGGACTATCATACATTATTTTACGTACCTCAAAGCCTGTCAGTAGACTCATAAAAGCTTCATGCAATATGCTTTCGGCGGACGAGGTTCTCTCCATCACCGTATTCATCAGCACACGGTGTTCATCTGAGATGGCCGCTCGCCCCACCAACTCCCTCAGAACATCCGATCGCACACCAGATGGTGCCGGACTCTTTTGTCCGCTCTCTTCGGGAGCCGGACACTGGGAGCTTCGAGGGTCAATGGGATTATCTTCTAGCCTCATCGGACTCGGAGAGGCCCTCCGCGACGACACTTCGGGGTCGCCCGCTTCCGGAGCGGAGGAGTCCGAAGGAGGCGTTTCGCTCTCCATCATCTCTGGAAGAAGATCCCCCAAAGACGAGCTCATTTGAGAGGGGATAAGGCCCGAATTGCAAAGATATATGCGGTGGTTATTTTCTCAGAAGAAAAAGATGGCATACCTATACTATTAAAGTATTTCGGGTCACTTACGACTCACTGGAGAATTGATCCCCCGTGGACTTTGTGCAGCAAAAGCACCCCCCAAGGTAGGACCCTCTGTGGGAGACTTCTTCTCCCGTTTGGAAGCTTCGGCTTCCGAATCCCCGGGCACAGTCCTTTTCCTCCTCCGGTCGTCTTCCTTCATGGAGACGCTTGCTCCCTCGGTTAGAATGGGTAGTGTTGGGGGCCCGCGTCCGCCCGTATTATCCTCCCCAGTATCTTCCTTCAAGGGCTCCGGGCAAGGTGCGACCTGGAGCATCTTTTCCATTACCGGATTGTCCAAACCCTCAGGGAGGGGGGCCGAACACCGAATCAACTTCGCCTTTGTTAGCTAGTCCTGGTCAAAAAGAGAACTCTCAGAAATAACTTCGTAACAAATGAGAGATAGTATGTTTGGCTGGAAGATTCCTTACCTGTTCAGCGGCGCAGTTACTGCTCAGGCCCACGTCCTCGGTGATTTCTGGACACTCTACCTGAGGTCCGAAGAATGACTTGTACATCTCCTCATGCATCAGGCCGAGGAAATTTTGAATGACGCACGGTCCCTCGGGATTGAACTCCCACAAGCGAAGGGGCTGGCGTTTGCAAGGCTAGACTTGACGAACCAGCATAACTTGTATTACCGCAACCAAACTAAAATCTCCATTGAAGAGATCTCGAATGCGGCTTTGCAGTATAGGCATGTCCTTGGCTAGAACCCAGCTCAGACCTCTGCTGATCCATGACATCAGTTGTGGTGGAGGGCCCGAGCGGAAAACAGGGGCGGCCGCCCACTTGGCACTTCTAGGAGCCGTGATGTAGAACCACTCCTATTGCCACAATTCAGACACCTCTGGAATGGAACCTTTGGGCCATGGAGCTCCCGACATCTTGCATATTGAGGCACCTCCATACGCTGCATGTTGCCCCTCGATCATCTTCAGCTTTACTTCAAAGGTCTTGAGCCACAGGCCAAAGTGAGGGGTAACCCGGAGGAAGGCCTCACACACGACAATAAATGTCGTGATATGAAGAAAGGAGTCCGGAGCTAGATCATGGAAATCTAGCCCGTAATAAAACATCAAACCCCTGACGAAAGGATCCAGAGCAAGGCCTAGACCTCGGAGGAAGTGGGAGACGAACACGACATTCTCGTTGGGTTCGGGGGAGGGGACGGCCTGCCCTCGGGCGGGCAGCCGATGCAAAACCTCGGCGGTCAGATATCTGGCCTCCCTCAACTTTTTGATGTCTTCTTCCATGATGGAGGAAGGCACCCATCGGCCTTGAAGGCTAGATCCGGACATGATTGAAGGTTCGGAGCACCTGACCTGAACTTTGGGTGTTTGAGCTTGAGGTGGGGGAAGGATTCGATTGATCACGGGAGGAAAAAAATAAAAGCCTTGTCCCTTTATAAAGAGGGTGAATATCAAGCGTCCTCTCTGTGGCCGTTTGCACATGCCTATAGTCTAGGAGTCCTAGAAGCGGTTGGGTTACCCACGCCCGTATTGATAAGAATCCCGGAATAAGGGGACACGATCTCTGCTTCAACGAGACATGCCAAGGAAACCGCCTCGCATGACACGCTGAGGTGGGACAATAAAACGATTCGAATAAAGGCTTGGCCGTGGTGCGATGTCACACTAAGGAATACATCAGCAAATTAGATTTGTGTAAATATTATTCTCTCTATGGCAATATGTAGAAACTTATTTTGTAGAGCCGGACACTATCTTTGTTTTCAAAATCTTCTATGAAGTACTTGGAGGAGGAACCCGCCTTGCAATGCCAAAAACAATCTGCGCGCCGGACTCGTCGTCATTGAAGCCTGGTTCAGGGGCTACTGAGGAAGTCCTGGATTAGGGGGTGTCCGGATGGCCGGACTATACCTTCAGCCGTACTCCTGGACTATGAAGATACAAGATTGAAGACTTCGTCCCGTGTCCGGAAGGGACTTTCCTTGGCGTGGAAGGCAAGCTTGGCGATACGGATATGTAGATCTCCTACCATTGTAACCGACTTTGTGTAACCCTAACCCTCTCCGATGTCTATATAAACCGGAGGGTTTTTAGTCCGTAGGACAACATACAGAACAACAATCATACCATAGGCTAGCTTCTAGGGTTTAGCCTCTCCGATCTCGTGGTAGATCTACTCTTGTACTACCCATATCATCAATATTAATCAAGCAGGACGTAGGGTTTTACCTCCATCAAGAGGGCCCGAACCTGGGTAAAACTTTGTGTCCCTTGCCTCCTGTTACCATCCGCCCTAGACGCATAGTTCGGGACCCCCTACCCGAGATCCGCCGGTTTTGACACCGACAACGATGATCATGAAACTTCTAATCAAGTTAGGACCGAACCTCGTAGGTCAACCAGAGTAAGATCCGCACAAGAGTGGTACGGTAATCCTATTCTGGAGGTCATGTTACTTGACCATGATGAACCTACGAACTATGAGGAAGCGATGATGAGCCCAGATTCCGAAAAATGGCTTGAGGCCATGAAATCTGAAATGGGATCCATGTATGAGAACAAAGTGTGGAATTTGGTTGACTTGCCCGATGATCGGCAGGCCATAGAGAATAAATGGATCTTCAAGAAGAAGACTGACACTGACGGTAATGTTACCATATACAAAGCTCGACTTGTTGCAAAAGGTTTTCGACAAGTTCAAGGAGTTGACTACGAAGAGACTTCTCTCCCGTAGCGATGCTTAAGTCCGTCTGAATCATGTTAGCAATTGCCGCATTTTATGATTATGAAATTTGGCAAATGGATGTCAAAACTGCATTCCTTAATGGATATCTTAAAGAAGAGTTGTATATGATGCAACCAAAAGGTTTTGTCGATCCAAAAGGTGCTAACAAAGTGTACAAGTTCCAGCGATCCATTTATGGAGTGGTGCAAGCCTCTCGGAGTTGGAATATACACTTTGATAGTGTGATCAAAGCATATGGTTTTATACAGACTTTTGGAGAAGCCTGTATTTACAAGAAAGTGAGTGGGAGCTCTGTAGAATTTCTGATATTATATGTAGATGGCATATTGTTGATGGGAAATGATATTGAATTTCTGAATAGCATAAAAGGATACTTGAATAATAATTTTTCAATGACAGTGCTCGGTGAAGCTTCTTATATATTAGGCATCAAGATCTATAGAGATAGATCAATACGCTTAATTGGACTTTCACAAAGCACATACCTTGATAAAGTTTTGAAGAAGTTCAAAATGGATCAAGCAAAGAAAGGGTTCTTTCCTGTGTTACAAGGTGTGAAGTTGAGTCAGACTCAATGCCCGACCACTGCAGAAGATAGAGAGAAAATGAAAGGTGTTCCCTATGCTTCAGCCATAGGCTCTATCATGTATGCAATGCTGTGTACCAGACCTGATGTGTGCCTTGCTATCAGTTTATTAGGGAGGTACCAAAGTAATCCAGGAGTGGATCACTGGACAGCGGTCAAGAACATCCTGAAATACCTAAAAAGGACTAAGGATATGTTTCTCGTATATGGAGGTGACAAAGAGCTCGTCGTAAGCGGTTACGTCGATGCAAGCTTTGACACTGATATGGATGACTCTAAGTCACAAACTGGATATGTGTTTTTATTAAATGGTGGAGCTGTCAGATGGTGCAGTTCCAAGCAGAGCGTCGTGGCGGGATCTACATGTGAAGCAGAGTACATAGCTGCTTCGGAAGCAGCAAATGAAGGATTCTGGATAAAGGAGTTCATATCCGATCTAGGTGTCATACCTAGTGCATCAGGTCCAATTAAAATATTTTGTGACAATACTAGTGCAATTGCCTTGGCAAAGGAATCCAGATTTCACAAGAGAACCAAGCACATCAAGAGACGATTCAATTCCATCCACGATCAAGTCAAGGAGGGAGACAGAGAGATTTGCAAGATACATACGGATCTGAATGTTGCAAACCCGTTGACTAAGCCTCTCTCACGAGCAAAACATGATCAACACCAAGACTCCATGGGTGTTAGAATCATTACAATATAATCTAGATTATTGACTCTAGTGCAAGTGGGAGACTGAAGGAAATATGCCCTAGAGGCAATAATAAAGTTTTTATTTATATTTCCTTATATCATGATAAATGTTTATTATTCACGCTAGAATTGTATTAACCGGAAACTTAGTACATGTGTGAATACATAGACAAACAGAATGTCACTAGTATGCCTCTACTTGACTAGCTCGTTGAATCAATGATGGTTATGTTTCCTAACCATAGACATGAGTTGTCATTTTATTAACGGGATCACATCATTATAGAATGATGTGATTGACTTGACCCATCCGTTAGCTTAGCACGATGATCGTTTAGTTTGTTGCTATTGCTTTCTCCATAACTTATACATGTTCCTATGACTATGAGATCATGCAACTCCCGAATACCGGGGGAACACTTTGTGTGCTACCAAACATCACAATGTAACTGGGTGATTATAAAGGTGCTCTACAGGTATCTCCGATGGTGTTTGTTGAGTTGGCATAGATCGAGATTAGGATTTGTCACTCCGATTGTCTGAGAGGTATCTCTGGGCCCTCTCAATAATGCACATCAATATAAGCCTTGCAAGCAATGTGAGTAATGAGTTGGTTGCGGTATGATGCATTATGGAACGAGTAAAGAGACTTGCCGGTAACGAAATTGAACTAGGTATTGAGATACCGATGATCGAATCTCGGGTAAGTAACATACCGATGACAAAGGGGACAATGTATATCGTTATGTGGTTTGACCGATAAAGATCTTCGTAGAATATGTGGGCTCTAATATGAACATCAAGGTTCCGCTATTGGTTATTGATCGGAGACGTGTCTCGGTCATGTCTACATAGTTCTCGAACCCGTAGGGTCCGCACACCTAACGTTCGGTGACGATCGGTATTATGAGTTTATGTGTTATGATCTACCGAAGGTAGTTCAGAGTCCCGGATGTGATCATGGTCACGACGAGGAGTCTCAAAATGGTCGAGACATAAAGATCGATATATTGGATGACTATGTTTGGACATCGGAAAGGTTTTGAGAGAGTTCGGGCATATACCAGAGTACCGGGGGGTTACCGGAACTCCCCGAGGAGTCAATGGGCCTTAATGGGCCATAGTGTAAAGGAGGAGGAGGTGGCCAAGGTGGGGGCGCGCCCCCCCAAGCCCAATCCAAATTGGGAGGGGGGGGGCCGGCCCCCCTCTCCTTCTCTCCCTCTCCTAATCCAACTAGGGAAGGGGTAATCCTACTCCCATTGGGAGTAGGACTCCCCCCTTGGGCGCACCTAGGAGGCCGGCCCTCTCCCCTCCTCCACTCCTTTATATATGGGGGAGGGGGGCACCCCATAGACACACAAGTTGATCGTTGATCTCTTAGCCATGTGCGGTGCCCCCTCCACCATAATCCACCTCGGTCATATCGTCGTAGTGCTTAGGCGAAGCCCTGCGCCGGTAGCTTCATCATCACCGTCATCACGCCGTCGTGCTGACGAAGCTTTACCTCGACACTCAGCTGGATCGAGAGTTCATGGGACGTCACCGTGCCGAACGTGTGAAGATCACGGAGGTGCCGTACTTTCGGTACTAGGATTGGTCGGATCGTGAAGATGTCCGACTACGTCAACCGCGTTGTCATAACGCTTCCGCTTACGTTCTACGAGGTTAAGTGGACAACACTCTTCCCCTCTCGTTGCTGTGCATCACCATGATAGATCTTGCGTGTGCATAGGAATTTTTTTGAAATTACTGCGTTTCCCAACAATATGTATTTGACATTAAGAAAGTAGTAGCAATAAACTGAACAATCATATGCTATGCTAACGGATGGGTCTTGTGCATCACATCATTCTCCTAATGATGTGATCCTGTTATCAAGTGACAACACATGTCTATGGTTAGGAAACCTTAACCATCTTTTGATCAACGAGCTAGTCTAGTAGAGGCTTACTAGGGACACAATATTTTTTTATGTATCCACACATGTATTTAAGTTTTCGGTCAATACAATTCTAACATGAACAATAAACCTTTATCATGATTAAGGAAATATAATAATAACCACTTTATTATTGCCTCTAGGGAATATTCCCAACAGCTACTACTTTGCTTGATAAGAATGTGCCACTGTGTGAATTTGTTGATGAACAACTTGCTAGAGCTAAAGATATTGAGAATGCTAAAACTAATGATATTTCTAAAACTGGTGAAATTATTGAAACTAAAAACTTTGAAACACCTATTAGACCGGGCACTCCTAGATATGAATTACCTGATATACCTGAGGGTTATGTTATGGATGGAGAGGTAGCTAGGGACTTTCTTGCTTGTAAGGATGGAGATGATCTTAAGACATTACTAGCCAAGTTGAAAGAAAAATCTTTGAATGCTAGAATGCAATATGATCCTAAGTTTGCTACTTCACCTATCTTTGTTACCGATAAGGATTATGAATTCTTTGTCGATCCTGAGTTAATTACTTTGGTTTAATCTGATCCTTTCCATGGTTATGAAACTGAAACTGTTGGGGCACATCTTACTAAATTAAATGATATAGCCACCCTATTTTCTCATGAGGAAAAAATTGCTACTACTATTTTCTTAAGTTGTTTCTTTTCTCGTCAAAGGGTGATGCTAAGACATGGTATAATTCTCTTGCTCCTAGTTGTGTGCGTAGTCCCCAGGATATGATATATTACTTCTCTGAAAAATATTTTCCTACTCATAAGAAACAAGCTGCTTTAGATGAAATATTTAAGTTTGTGCGAATTGAAGAAGAGAGTCTCCCACAAGCTTGGGGGAGGCTTCTCCAATTACTTAATGCTTTGCCTGATCATCCTCTCAAGAAAAATGAAATACTTGATATCTTTCATTATGGACTAACTGATGCTTCTAGGGACCACCTAGATAGTTGTGATGGTTGTGTTTTCAGGGAATGAACGGTCGAACAAGCTGAAGAACTATTGAATAATATATTGAGTAATGATAATGATTGGACTCTTCTTGAACCACCACCTAAGACATCTCCGAAGAAGAGGGGTATTCTATTTACTAGTCCTGAAGATATGCAAGAGGCAAAGAAATCTAAGAAATATTAAAGCCGAAGATGTTAAGAACTTACCACCTATTGAATAAATACATGGTCTTAATATGCCGACACAGGTAGTAGAGGTAAATTCTCTCTATAGATTTGATGAAGGTGATATTCCTTATACTAAATCTGCTAGTCAATGCTTGGATGAATTTGATAACTTTATTGTTAAACAAGAAAACTTCAATGCATATGTTAGTAGACAATTGAAACGAAATGCTTATATCACTGGTACAACGAGGTGCTATACAAACGGGTTTTAACCCCTTTCCGCGACAGCATTTGGAATG
The DNA here is from genome assembly GCF_003073215.2 of Triticum urartu. Classification (NCBI taxonomy): domain Eukaryota; kingdom Viridiplantae; phylum Streptophyta; class Magnoliopsida; order Poales; family Poaceae; genus Triticum; species Triticum urartu. The sequence goes on along the minus strand of NC_053026.1, from coordinate 100,264,460 downwards.
GTCGCCAAGTGAGTGTGGGCGGTAGGGGGGTCCTTCACACACAACCCAGAAACCGTCGGGGATATGGAGCCATGATCTAGAGGCCTTGCAAAATGTAATCGTGTGCGATGCAGCACACACTAAATTCTTCCGCACGTGTGGGATCGGTGATTAAACGTTTCTAATGATGTAGTGAAACCAAATGGTGTGTCATAATGAACCCTTTGGGAAACGGTATGTAAGGCACACGGGCCAACATATGAACTGTGTGCGATATGTGCCCCATCGCACATGAGTTTTCTGCGGAACCCGTCTGCCATGCAAAACTCCATCGCACACGTTTTCCAACAATTACCGTGTGACATAATGTTCTATCACAAACGGTTCAGGAGCCCCTTCGCACACATACAAGTGATGCAGACCGTTTGTGATTAGTTGTGTGTCGCCGACGGTTGCGGCAAGAGTGACGTGTGCTTTTTGTTTGGGATCCCACATGTTTCCTGAAAAATTTACGACTGGGATTATATTTTACATTGGGCATGGTTTACTCCGAGCTTTGGTGTGCGATAACGTGATATCACAAACGGTTCTGGAGACCCTACACACATGTAGTAGCGCTGCAAATCATTTGCGATCTGCTATGTATCACCGACAGTTCTGCTATGATTGACGTATGCTTTCCGATGTGGATCACACACACACTCATTTAGTTGAACCATCTGCGGAGCAATTGCTAGGTTAAAACAAAAATATCCCATTTTGAATCGGCATGCAAAAGGCAAATTCGCCACAATATTCAATTGAATAAATAGTGTCCACAGGAAGAACATTCATCAGATTTCGCAACAATTGCAATTGAAGATATGGTAGCTAAATTCCAATGATTGTTGACACATATATGCATTACATATTTAATCATAGTTTACGAAATACGAAGACACATCAGATGGAAAACAATGGATCCATGTGTATATATTTAGCAGCTAACTCTTACTCAATGTTTCAGGAGAACGCATGCTGAAATATTCATTATCACCAGTGGGATTGATGTAGTGATTCAGGGAGAAGTCGCCGATAAATCTCCGAACCATTAGCAATTCACCAGCGGGGAGCGGTTCAGGGGTCCTCGGTTCTAAGATGAGCTGCAGTATTTTTAAGATCAGAATGAGCCATATGAGTGGAGTAGAAGATATTAATTAAGATAGACTCACTAGTACTAATTTGCGAGGATCGTCACAACTATCAGCAGATTTGCAGATGGTGATCATGTATCTGCAAACATGGCATCCACAAAGGTTGGTCCCTGCTTGTTGCTGAGGACACTGGAATTTTTTGTACATAATTAGTCATGTATTTGTCCTATTAGGAACAACCTAACTGGTGTTAGATGTATTTTTTCTTTGGACAGAAATAGAAAGAAGTTTATTTAGAAGCTTGAACATTTGACTAGTGTCAGAAAAGGTATTTGCAGACTATTAGATAATTTTTCTGAAAATAACGGATTTCAGTGTGTTACCGGAGAAACGATCTCGTGCTGCAGAGGTAGTTCCCTCTTGAACAGGTTCCCTGGTTTAGTTTTCCGCAATGCGAGCACACTAAAAATGAAGATGAATTTTAACAACATCAATTATTGAACCAAATATGAATGCAAATTAATTTCAACATCATAGAATTCAATACCTATCCATGAATTGCTGAAGATGCGCCAGATCCTGAGCGTTTGTTGACTCTTTGAGAGAATCCATGTAGTAAACTATGCTCTTGTTTGGAACAATGAATACCAATATCCAGTGATTGCTACATATTAAGAAAGCCATGAACTTACGAATTATGTCGAAAGCTAAAAGAGAATCAGTGTATGCATGGTTGTTTACTTGACTTACCGTTCATGATATGGCCAGAGAAATGATTCTGCATGGGACGTGTTTTCAAAGATACAGACGACCGTGCTAATGGTCCAGTCCCGTAGGTCCTTACCATTTGATGTTGTGCCATTTGATAATGTATGATCTATGAGATACACACTCTCCTTTTTTCTTCTCTGCGTGTTCAATCCCATGAGAGGAATAAAATGCAGTTAGCTATTTATCATTTACAACCTTGTATGGAGAAGTTGATCAGAGTTTGTTAAGTACTTACAAAATTAGGCATCTAACAAGAGTGGCATCGAGCTCGTTGAAGTTGAAGAAGAGATGTAAGTCCTTGAAACTCACATTGATGGAAACAGCATCGTGTCGGAAATGATCTTTGTTGTAGTGGACTAGCAGACCATGATGACCTGCTGACATTTGATCCATGCAATATTCATGTAACTCGCGGCAACTGGAGCTGCAGTCATCAAAGTATTCGCAACAAGAAATGGCTGGCCATGGACGTAATTGCGTGCTTCAAGTACGCCTGGTTTATTTTTAGCAAGCTACAAAACTATTTCTTCATTATCCATGCCGTCAGAAATAATATTACTCCCGGATTCGAACAACCTGCTGTTAATTTGGTTCTGGGTGATGAGTGCTTTAAGTAAGAGACAATCGTTCTCTTTCCACTTAGCTCTCCCGGCGCGCTTCCTCGCGGGTGTAGCCTTTTTGGCCTCTTCCTTCTTGGTACTTGAAGCACTTCTGGTAGAACGTCTGGTTGGCTGGAAGGTAGACTACCAAGCAGACGGTGAAGCTTCGACGGACTGCTTAGCAGACGGTTTAGGTATGCCGGACCGCTGAGCTGGCGGTGCTGCTGTGATGGACTGCTGGGATGTAGGAGCAGAGGCATCGGATTGCTGACCATGCGTTGAAGCTATGTTGGGTTTCTGCGCAGGTGGTGCCAACTTGTCGGTATGCTGAGGAGGCCGTGCCAACATGTTGGTTTGTTGAGCAGGAAGTGCTGACGCATTGGTATGCTGATCACGCGGCTGCGGACCAACGGACTAATTAGAAATTGGTTCTGGACCTACAGACTGCTTAGCAAGCAGTTCCGAATCATCAAACTGCTTAGCAGTCGGTTCCACCAGGTTGGTCTACTGAGCATGTGTTGCAGCTAGGTCTCCCTCCGCTGCTTCAGCTGAAGCCGATAGCTGAACCGGTGGTGCATCTTCAGCAGTTGTAGGGCTTGCCACTGGCTGCTCTGGGGCGGACGATTACATGGACTGTACGGCACAAAGTCAGGGCGGCTGATCACAGGTTGATGCATCAGCCATCGAATTCTGAGTATTATGTTCTTTGGGGGAAGCACGTGAGAGCTGCTGCGGCAAGGAGAGCGTCACCGGTTGACGGGTGACATTGGTTTCTCTTGGCGGGGCTTCAGGGATCTCATCAATGAACTCTATTTCCTTTCGTGGCCACTAGATGTGATGTTATAGTGTTTCTCCCAAGGTCCTTTGCTCATCAAAGTCTCCTAGGACATTCTTCAGGGCAAAAACATTGAATCCAGGCTTTACTTCAGTCACGTAGCACTTCACACAGCCCGACTTCAATGGCACATTGTCCAACAAGAGGTTCTCTTCCAAGAAGGGTGGGCAAACCCATACCGTTGCACATTTTAATGTACCTTCATAATGTGTAAGCATGCCCTTCACTTTGTCTTTCATTCCAGACAGATCAGATATAGCATCATCATGAGCAGCTGCAGTCTCAATGTCGCTGGGGTCAGCTGATACACATCTATTCTAGTGCGGTGTTGCCATGCAATAAGAAGCATCCTCCATGCCCGCTTCCACTCCCATCTACTGGCTATCTGTCAGTGTTAGAGTCTTATGCATCATCTTTGACTCCTCAATATCCTTTCGAACAGTCGGATACATGTCCTTCCTCAACCTTTCATACAATTCATTCTACTTCATTTCATTCCTCGCTTTTTTCATGCTAAGCCTCTCTTCTTCGCTGAGTTGGAAAGCCCTCTTGTGCGGGACATTAACACCTATACCCATTGCACGATCAGGGGGCTCTCTTGTTTCCAGAGCATCGGACAAAATGTCACATGGCCCTGAGTTCCTGTAGAACCTTCCAGGGATCTTGGAAGCATTTAACATCACGCGATACAGTTCTTCGTCATGTGAGTTTTCAAAGTAATAAGTTCCGTCATCACGCCTCCTTGCACGTGCCCGCAAGTAGTCTCTAGCGCATTCGCCCTTGATTTCACTAAAGGTCGGTTTCTCACCCGCCGCTACTACTTCTTTGTCCTCCTGGTCCCATATCGGTTTCATGTCGTAGTATCCTGCCACACCGATACGATGGGTGTGTGTGTTCCTCTTCTGAAGTTCCGATTGCTTGGCACTCTTCTCAACAAACTCTGTAGTTTCCCTGATCCTTTTGAATTCTGCGTAGTCTGCCTTTGTAATTTGGGGGTATGCGGGGATTGGGTCCTTGCCTTCACTCAAGTACTTCTTGTATAACACGTGCTTCCAGTTTCTCTGAGCATCCCTAGCCTTCTTCAGTGCAGCGTGTTCCACCTGCATTCTCCACTGCTCTGGAACATTGAAGTGATCCATGTTCTCCCGGACTATCCTTTGTCGTGCTTCTGTGTCGGCCTTCCAAAACCCTGATAGATTAATGTTGAGCCTTGCCCTGCCAACAAATCCACACACACTCTTGAACCTCATGCGTGCTTTATCTGGTTTAGTTGGAGCCCAATACTTTGAATCGATCTTGGTTACTTCATATACACCTTTAGGCTAGTGTGTAGGCTTCCTTGGAGTGTACACCCGTGTCCTGACCGGAAGGGTAATTGCTGCAGCTCTACCCCGTTCAAGATTACTTGATCCCTCACCATCTACTGAAGACCTAGGGTTGTCAGAATCAGATGAAGATACATCGCCTGAAGCATGAGTGATGTCGTGCTACTCGGCATCTACAGAGAACACATGCGAAACTCAGGAAAGGAGGATAAGCATAAAACTAACAACTTGGTATCAAGCTGTCTAAACATGTCATGCAATAATTTAGAAAATGTACAGCTTATTTGTTAAGTTTGTGTGACTCAGGCACCTGCGATCTGTAAATCGACAATAACTTATTGGAACAAATACATCTTATATGTACTAGTTAGGAAGGTAGACAATGAACATATATGCTCCCCATTATTTTATAGCCAATTTGGAAACATACAGAACAAAATAGGAAGAGGGGTTGTGAGGTAATATGCCTCACCGCAATGGAGAGCAGTAACTAACAGGTTTCTTAATGCAAAATGGGCCGGACCACAGGAGAGGCGACCTTGTGTAACCGACCTTGTGTAACCCTAACCTCTCCGGTGTCTATATGAACCAGAGGGTTTTAGTCCATAGGACAACATACAATCATACCATAGGCTAGCTTCTAGGGTTTAGCCTCTCTGATCTCGTGGTAGATCTACTCTTGTACTACCTATATCATCAATATCAATCAAGCAGGACGTAGGGTTTTACCTCCATCAAGAGGGCCCGAACCTGGGTAAAACATTGTGTCCCCTGCCTCCTGTTACCATCTGCCTTAGACACATAGCTCGGGACTCCCTACCCGAGATCCGCCGGTTTTGACACCGACATTGGTGCTTTCATTGAGAGTTCCTCTGTGTCATCGCCGTTAGGCTTGATGGCTCCTACTATCATCGATGGTGATGCTGTCCAGGATGAGACTTTTCTCCCCGGACAGATTTTTGTATTCGGCGGCTTTGCACTGCGGGCCAATTTGCTTGGCCATCTGGAGCAGATTGAAAGTTACGCCCCTGGCCACTAGGTTAGGTTTGGAAGCTTAAACTACACGGCCGATATCCGTGGAGAAATGATCTTCGACGGATTCGAGCCTCTGCCTTGTGCGTTACACGGTGGCGAGGAGTACGATTTAGCTCTACCATCAGACAGTGTTCAGGAGATCGCACTGGCAGCCGCTCCGACCCTCAACTCAGAGCTAGTTGCGCCGTCCATGGACGGGTGGATGGGTCCCGCCACAGAGGCATTACCTTCAGCGGCGATCGAGCCGAACATCGACCTTACCCTTCACAAGAGCCGTGTTGTTAAACTACTGGATACTTCCCCGACCACGGACTCCAAACCGCCTGCGCCCGTTCCTATCAAATCCGGTTGGGTGCCGATCATGGAGTTTACCTCCGCGGATATATTTTAGCACTCACCCTTCGGCGACATACTGAATTCACTAAAGTCTCTCTCCTTGTTAGGAGAGTCCTGGCCGAACTATGCCCGGCAGGATTGGGATGCGGATGACGAAGAAATTCGCCGCCCACCCACCACCCACTTAGTAGCCACTGTCGATGACTTAACCGACATGCTCGACTCCGACTCCGAAGACATCAGCGGTATGGACGACGATGCAGGAGACGAACAGGAACCACTGCCCATAGGGCACTGGACGCCCACTTCACCACATGACGTATACATGGTGGACACACCAAAAGAAAATGACGACGAGGAACGGAAAGATGCAAAGAAGGATTGTCCCCTCGAGAAGCAGTCAAAGCGGTGGCGTAAGCGCCGCCCCAAATCCTGCCTCGGTAGAAACAATGATCATGCAGACCCAACGTTAGAGCAGGGTGAACAATTGCCGGACAATGGCAACACGGAGAATCAAACCGAACAACCCGACTCTGTCAAACATAATAGTCCAGATGACACCGGACAGACACCCGGAGCAACAGAATGCCCATCAAAGGCTCGTTGCCACCGTGAGGAGTCTAAAAATGCAGAAGGAAAGGCTCAAGGCTGCGCAAGATACACTCCTAATCAGATGGAGTAAAGTACTCAATACAGCAGCGAAGTACAGCGGTAATCGCCCCACCAAGAGCTACCCGAAGCGGAAGTTGCTACCTGAATTCGATGAGGAGTCCTTCGATCCCCCACAACCAAAAATTAAAACAACCATCTGGCCGGATAGACGACCTCATCGCCAACATAGAGCGGCAAACAGCACCGCACATAAGCCAATACATGATCGACACGAGGGCTCGCATCAAAAGGACGGTGAACCCAGATCCATATATGGACCATGCAAGTGTGCTCCAGCATGCAATGTAACACAACAAACATCCGAACAACGCGGTACACCCAGATACAGGGGTGTCGCACACCCCCTATGTTTCACCGCTGAGGTGCTGGACCATGAATTTCCAAAGGGATTCAAACCCGTAAACATAGAGGCATACGACGGAACAATAGACCATGAGGTCTAGATTGAGGACTATATCCTCCATATCCATATGGCTCGAGGAGATGATCTCCATGCCATTAAGTATTTACCCCTCAAACTCAAAGGGCCAGCTCGGCACTGGCTTAAAAGCCTCCCCGAAAGCTCCATTGGAAGCTTGGAAGAGCCTGAAGACGCTTTTCGGGCAAATTTCCAAGGGACTTATGTCCGACCTCCGGACACGGACGATTTGATTCATATAACTCAACAGCCCGGAGAGTCAGCCCGAAAGCTTTGGAACATGTTTCTTACTAAAAAGAACCAAATAGTCGACTGTCCGGACGCCGAAGCCTTGGCAGCTTTTAAGCATAGCGTCCGCGACGAATGGCTTGCCACACACCTCGGCCAAGAAAAGCCGAGAACAATGACAGCATTAACAAGCCTCACGACCCGCTTTTGCACGGGTGAGGATAGCTGGCTGGCCAGATGCAGCACCAGCGACCCCAGTACATTCGAAGTTAGAGATGGAAACGGGAAATCCTGGCGCAGCAACAATAATAAACGCCGGAATAAAGAAGACAGCCCGAAGAGCATGGCAGTAAACGCCGGATTCAGAAGCTCTTGGCCAGGTCAGCAAAAGCCGCCCTCTAAAGGCGCCAGAGATGAACTGTCCAGCCTAAACAAAATTCTGGACCAAATGTGTCAGATCCATAGCACCCCTGGTAAACCCACTAATCATACCCACAGAGAATGTTGGGTCTTCAAGCAGTCCGGCAAGCTCAACACCGTACACAAGGGGGAGGATACACCAAGCGAAGATGAGGGTGAGCCTCTAAAGCAGGACACTAGGGAACTAAAGAAATTTCCACCAGAAGTCAAAATAGTAAACGTGTTACACGTGATCAAGGGAAGAAACAAAGCGGCACTCCCAGAGAAATATGCCCAAGGGCCTATCACCGCAGAGCCCTGCCACTGGTCGTCTCAACCGATCACTTTCGACCATCGGGATTACTCAGCAAGTATCCGGCGTGCAGGTTGGGCTGCCTTGGTATTAGACCAAATAATTGACGGATACCACTTCACACGAGTCCTGATGGACGGTGGCAGCAGTCTAAACCTGATATACCAGGACACAATCTGCAAAATTGGGATAGACCCAACAAAAATTTGCCACCGCAACACTACCTTTAAAGGAGTAATGCTAGGCCCAGGGGCTCATTGCACGGGCTCCCTGCTACTAGAAGTTATATTTGTTGGAAATATGCCCTAGAGGCAATAATAAAAGCATTATTATTATATTTCTTTGTTCATGATAATTGTCTTTATTCATGCTATAACTGTATTATCCGGAAATCGTAATACACGTGTGAATACATAGACCATAATATGTCCCTAGTAAGCCTCTAGTTGACTAGCTCGTTGATCAACAGATAGTCATGATTTCCTGGCTATGGACATTGGATGTCATTGATAACGGGATCACATCATTAGGAGAATGATGTGATGGACAAGACCCAATCCTAAGCATAGTACAAAGATCGTGTAGTTCGTTTGCTAGAGCTTTTCCAATGTCAAGTATCTTTTCCTTTGACCATGAGATCGTGTAACTCCCGTATACCGTAGGAGTGCTTTGGGTGTATCAAACGTCACAACGTAACTGGGTGACTATAAAGGTGGCATTACAGGTATCTCCGAAAGTGTCTGTTGGGTTGACACGGATCGAGACTGGGATTTGTCACTCTGGATAACGGAGAGGTATCACTGGGCCCACTCGGTAATGCATCATCATTATGAGCTCAAGGTGACCAAGTGGTTGATCACGGGATCATGCATTACGGTACGAGTAAAGTGACTTGCCGGTAACGAGATTGAACAAGGTATTGGGATACCAACGATCGAGTCTCGGGCAAGTAACATACCGATTGACAAAGGGAATTGTATACGGGGTTGATTAATCCTCGACATCGTGGTTCATCCGATGAGATCATCATGGAGCATGTGGGAGCCATCATGGGTATCCAGATCCCACTGTTGGTTATTGACCGGAGTGTCGTCTCGGTCATGTCTGCTTGTCTCCCGAACCCGTAGGGTCTACACACTTAAGGTTCGGTGACGCTAGGGTTATGAAGATATGAATGTGCAGTAACCCGAATGTTGTCCGGAGTCCCGGATGAGATCCCGGACGTCACGAGGAGTTCCGGAATGGTCCGGAGGTAAAGAATTATATATAGGAAGTGCTGTTTTGGCCATCGGGACAAGTTTCGGGGTTATCGGTATTGTACTGGGACCACCGGAGGGGTCCCGGGGGCCCACCGGGTCGGGCCACCTATCCCGGGGGGCCACATGGGCTGTAGGGGGTGCGCCTTGGCCTTCATGGGCCAAGGGAACCTGCCCTACTAGGCCCATGCGCCTAGGGTTTCCACCACGGAGGAGTCCAAGTGGTGGAAGGCACCCCGAGGTGCCTTGGGGGGGAGGGAAACCCTCCCCTGGCCGCCGCACCTAGGAGATTGGATCTCCTAGGCTGCGCACCACCCCCCCTTGGAGCTCCTATATATAGTTGAGGAGAGGGAGGATTTCATACCTCAGCCTTTGGTGCTTCCCTCTCTCCCCGTTACGTCTCTCTCTCGTAGTATAGGCGAAGCCCTGCTACTGTGACGCCCTGCATCCACCACCACGCCGTCGTGCTGCTGGATCTTCATCAACCTCTCTTCCCCCCTTGCTGGATCAAGAAATGAGGAGACGTCATCCGTTCCGTACGTGTGTTGAACGCGGAGGCACCGTCCGTTCGGTGCTTGATCATCGGTGATTTGAATCACGTCGTGTTCGACTACATCATCCCCGTTCTTTGAACGCTTCCGCTCGCGATCTACAAGGTACATAGATGCATCTAATCACTCGTTGCTAGATGAACTCCTAGATGGATCTTGGTGAAACGAGTAGGAAAAATTTTGTTTTCTGCAACGTTCCCCAACAGTGGCATCATGAGCTAGGTCTATGCGTAGTTCTCTTGCACGAGTAGAACACAAAGTAGTTGTGGGCTTTGATTTTGTTCAATATACTTGCCGTTACTAGTCTTATCTTGATTCGGCGGCATCGTGGGATGAAGCGGCCCGGACCGACCTTACACGTACTCTTACGTGAGACAGGTTCCACCGACTGACATGCACTAGTCGCATAAGGTGGCTAGCGGGTGTCTGTCTCTCCTACTTTAGTCGGATCGGATTCGATGAAAAGGGTCCTTATGAAGGGTAAATAGCAATTGGCATATCACGTTGTGGTCATTGCGTAGGTAAGAAACGTTCTTGCTAGAAACCCATAGCAGCCACGTAAAACATGCAAACAACAATTAGAGGACGTCTAACTTGTTTTTGCAAGGGTATGCTATGTGATGTGATATGGCCAAAAGGATGTGATGAATGATATATGTGATGTATGAGATTGATCATGTTTTTGTACAAGGAATCACGACTTATATGTCTATGAGTATGACGATCTACAAGGATGATCATGGAGCCCCAAGATGGAGATCAAAGGAGCTATGTGATATTGGCCATATCATGTCACTATTATTATTTGATTACATGTGATGTTTATCATGTTTTGCATCTTGTTTACTTAAAACGACGGTAGTAAATAAGATGATCCCTTACAACAATTTCAAGAAGTGTTCTCCCCTAACTGTGCACCGTTGCTACAGTTCGTCGCTTCGAAGCACCACGTGTTAATCAGGTGTGATAGATCCTTTCGTTCACATACAACAGGTGTAAGAAGTTTTACACATGCAAAAACACTTAGGGTTAACTTGACGAGCCTAAGCATGTGAAGACATGGCCTCGGAACACAGAGACCGAAAGGTCGAACACGAGTCGTATGGAAGATACGATCAACATGGAGATGTTCACCGACGATGACTAGTCCGTCTCACGTGTTAATCGGACACGGATTAGTTGACTTGGATCGTGTAACACTTAGATGACTAGAGGGATGTCTAATCTGAGTGGGAGTTCATTAATAATTTGATTAGATGAACTTGATTATCATGAACTTAGTCTAAAATCTTTACAATATGTCCTGTAGATCAAATGGCCAACGTTGTATTCAATTTCAACGCGTCCCTAGAGAAAACCAAGCTGAAAGACGATGCCAGCAACTATACGGACTGGGTCCGGAACCTGAGGATCATCCTCATAGCTTCCAAGAAAGATTATGTCCTACAAGCACCGCTAGGTGATCCACCCGTCCCACAGAACCAAGACGCTATGAACGCTTGGCAGACACGTACTGATGACTACTCCCTCGTTCAGTGCGGCATGCTTTATAGCTTAGAGCCGGGGCTCCAAAAGCGTTTTGAGAGACATGGAGCATATGAGATGTTCGAAGAGCTAAAAATGGTTTTTCAAGCTCATGCCCGGATCGAGAGATACGAAGTCTCCGATAAATTCTTCAGCTGTAAGATGGGGGAAAATAGTTCTGTCAGTGAGCACATACTCACTATGTCTGGGTTGCATAACCGCTTGACTCAGCTTGGAGTTAATCTCCTGGATGACGCGGTCATTGACAGAATCCTCCAGTCGCTTCCACCAAGCTACAAGAGCTTTGTGATGAACTTCAATATGCAGGGGATGGTAAAGACCATTCCTGAAGTATTTGCTATGCTGAAATCAGCAGAGGTAGAAGTCAAGAAGGAACATCAAGTGTTGATGATGAATAAAACCACTAAGTTCAAGAAGGGCAAGGGTAAAAAGAACTTCAAGAAGGACGGCAAGGAAGTTGCTGCGCCCGGCAAGCAAGCTGTCGGGAAGAAGTCAAAGAATGGACCCAAGCCTGAGATAGAGTGCTTTTATTGCAATGGGAAGGGTCACTGGAAGCGGAACTGCCCCAAATACTTAGCGGATAAGAAGGCCGGCAACACCAAAGGTATATTTGATATACATGTGATTGATGTGTACCTTACCAGTACTCGTAGTAACTCCTGGGTATTTGATACCGGTGCCATTACTCATATTTGTAACTCACCACAGGAGCTGCGGAATAAACGGAAACTGGAGTAGGACGAGGTGACGATGCGCGTTGGGAATGGTTCCAAGGTCGATGTGATCGCCGTCGGCACGCTACCTCTGCATTTACCTACGGGATTAGTTATAAACCTCAATAATTGTTATTTAGTGCCATGTCTGAGCATGAACATTGTATCAGGATCTCGTTTAATACGAGATGGCTACTCATTTAAATCCGAGAATAATGGTTGTTCTATTTATATGAGAGATATGTTTTATGGTCATGCTCCGATAGTCAATGGTTTATTCTTAATGAATCTCGAGCGTATTACTACACATATTCATAGTGGGAATACCAAAAGATGTCAAGTTGATAATGATAGTCCCACATACTTGTGGCACTGCCGCCTTGGTCACATAGGTGTCAAACGCATGAAGAAGCTCCATGCAGATGGACTTTTAGAGTCTCTTGATTATGAATCATTTGACACGTGCGAACCATGCCTCATGGGAAAAATGACCAAGACTCCGTTCTCAGGAACAATGGAGCGAGCAACCAACTTATTGGAAATCATACATACTGATGTGTGCGGTCCAATGAGTGTTGAGGTTCGCGGTGGCTATCGTTATGTTCTCACCCTCACTGATGACTTAAGTAGATATGGGTATGTCTACTTAATGAAACACAAGTCTGAAACCTTTGAAAAGTTCAAGGAATTTCAGAGTGAAGTTGAGAATCAACGTGACAGGAAAATCAAGTTTCTACGATCAGATCGTGGAGGAGAATACTTGAGTCACGAATTTGGCACACACTTAAGAAAATGTGGAATAGTTTCACAACTAGCACCGCCTGGAACACCTCAGCGTAATGGTGTGTCCGAACGTCGTAATCGCACTTTATTAGATATGGTGCGATCTATGATGTCTCTTGCCGATTTACCGTTATCTTTTTGGGGCTATGCTTTAGAGACTGCCGCATTCACTTTAAATAGGGCTCCATCGAAATCCGTTGAGACGACACCGTATGAATTATGGTTTGGGAAGAAACCTAAGCTGTCGTTTCTAAAAGTTTGGGGATGCGATGCTTATGTCAAGAAACTTCAACCTGAAAAGCTCGAACCCAAGTCGGAAAAATGCGTCTTCATAGGATACCCTAAAGAAACTTATGGGTATACCTTCTACCTCAGATCTGAAGGCAAGATCTTTGTTGCCAGGAATGGATTCTTTCTAGAGAAAGAGTTTCTCTCGAAAGAAGTGGGAGGAAAGTAGAGCTTGATGAAGTATTACCTCTTGAACCGGTAAATGGCGCAACTCAAGAAAATGTTCCTGAGGCGCCTGCACCGACTAGAGAGGAAGTTATTGATGATGATCAAGATACTTCTGATCAAGCTCCTACTGAAATTCGAAGGTCCACAAGGACACGTTCCGCACTAGAGTGGTACGGCAACCCTGTCTTCGAAATCATGTTGTTAGACAGCAGTGAACCTTCGAACTATGAAGAAGCGATGGCAGGCCCGGATTCCGACAAATGGCTAGAAGCCATGAAATCCGAGATAGGATCCATGTATGAAAACAAAGTATGGACTTTGACTGACTTCCCGTTGAACGGCGAGCCATAGAAAATAAATGGATCTTTAAGAAGAAGACAGACGCGGATGGTAATGTGACCATCTATAAAGCTAGGCTTGTCGCTAAGGGTTATCGACAAGTTCAAGGGGTTGACTACGATGAGACTTTCTCACCGGTAGCGAAGCTGAAGTCCGTCCGAATCATGTTAGCGATTGCCGCATTCTATGATTATGAAATATGGAAAATGGATGTCAAAACGGCATTCCTTAATGGTTTCCTTAAGGAAGAATTGTATATGATGCAGCCGGAAGGTTTTGTTGATCCTAAGAATGCTAACAAGGTGTGCAAGCTCCAACGCTCGATTTATGGGCTGGTGCAAGCATCTCGGAGTTGGAACATTCGCTTTGATGAGATGATCAAAGCGTTTGGGTTTACGCAGACTTATGGAGAAGCCTGCGTTTACAAGAAAGTGAGTGGGAGCTCTGTAGCATTCCTCATACTATATGTAGATGACATACTTTTGATGGGAAATGATACAGAACTCTTGGACAGCATCAAGGCCTACTTGAATAAAAGTTTTTCAATGAAGGACCTTGGAGAAGCTGCTTATATATTAGGCATCAAGATCTACAGAGATAGATCAAGACGCCTCATAGGTCTTTCACAAAGCACATACCTTGATAAGATTTTGAAGAAGTTCAAAATGGATCAGTCCAAGAAAGGGTTCTTGCCTGTTTTGCAAGGTATGAAATTGAGCTCAGCTCAATGTCCGACCACGGCAGAAGAGATAGAAGAGATGAGTGTCATCCCCTATGCCTCAGCCATAGGTTCTATTATGTATGCCATGCTGTGTACCAGACCTGATGTAAACCTTGCCGTAAGTTTGGTAGGAAGGTACCAAAGTAATCCCGGCAAGGAACACTGGACAGCGGTCAAGAATATCCTGAAGTACCTGAAAAGGACTAGGGAAATGTTTCTCGTTTATGGAGGTGACGAAGAGCTCGTCGTAAAGGGTTACGTCGACGCTAGCTTCGACACAGATCTGGATGACTCTAAGTCACAAACCGGATACGTGTATATGTTGAATGGTGGAGCAGTGAGCTGGTGCAGCTGCAAACAGAGCGTCGTGGCGGGATCTACATGTGAAGCGGAGTACATGGCAGCCTCGGAGGCAGCACATGAAGCTATATGGGTGAAGGAGTTCATCACCGACCTAGGAGTCATACCCAATGCGTCGGGGCCAATCAAACTCTTTTGTGACAACACTGGAGCTATTGCACTTGCCAAGGAGCCCAGGTTTCACAAGAAGACAAGGCACATCAAGCGTCGCTTCAACTCCATTCGTGAAAATGTTCAAGATGGAGACATAGAGATTTGTAAAGTACATACGGACCTGAATATAGCAGATCCGTTGACTAAACCTCTCCCTAGGGCAAAACATGATCAACACCAGAATTCCATGGGTGTTCAATTCGTCACAATGTAACTAGATTATTGACTCTAGTGCAAGTGGGAGACTGTTGGAAATATGCCCTAGAGGCAATAATAAAAGCATTATTATTATATTTCTTTGTTCATGATAATTGTCTTTATCCATGCTATAACTGTATTATCCGGAAATCGTAATACACGTGTGAATACATAGACCATAATATGTCCCTAGTAAGCCTCTAGTTGACTAGCTCGTTGATCAACAGATAGTCATGATTTCCTGGCTATGGACATTGGATGTCATTGATAACGGGATCACATCATTAGGAGAATGATGTGATGGACAAGACCCAATCCTAAGCATAGTACAAAGATCGTGTAGTTCGTTTGCTAGAGCTTTTCCAATGTCAAGTATCTTTTCCTTTGACCATGAGATCGTGTAACTCCCGGATACCGTAGGAGTGCTTTGGGTGTATCAAACGTCACAACGTAACTGGGTGACTATAAAGGTGCATTACAGGTATCTCCGAAAGTGTCTGTTGGGTTGACACGGATCGAGACTGGGATTTGTCACTCTGGATAACGGAGAGGTATCACTGGGCCCACTCGGTAATGCATCATCATTATGAGCTCAAGGTGACCAAGTGGTTGATCACGGGATCATGCATTACGGTACGAGTAAAGTGACTTGCCGGTAACGAGATTGAACAAGGTATTGGGATACCAACGATCGAGTCTCGGGCAAGTAACATACCGATTGACAAAGGGAATTGTATACGGGGTTGATTAATCCTCGACATCGTGGTTCATCCGATGAGATCATCGTGGAGCATGTGGGAGCCATCATGGGTATCCAGATCCCGCTGTTGGTTATTGACCGGAGAGTCGTCTCGGTCATGTCTGCTTGTCTCCCGAACCCGTAGGGTCTACACACTTAAGGTTTGGTGACGCTAGGGTTATGAAGATATGAATGTGCAGTAACCCGAATGTTGTTCGGAGTCCCGGATGAGATCCCGGACATCACGAGGAGTTCCGGAATGGTCCGAAGGTAAAGAATTATATATAGGAAGTGCTGTTTCGGCCATCGGGACAAGTTTCGGGGTTATCGGTATTGTACCGGGACCACCGGAGGGGTCCCGGGGGCCCACCGGGTGGGGCCACCTGTCCCGGGGGGCCACATGGGCTGTAGGGGGTGCGCCTTGGCCTTCATGGGCCAAGGGCACCCGCCCTACTAGGCCCATGCGCCTAGGGTTTCCACCACGGAGGAGTCCAAGTGGTGGAAGGCACCCCGAGGTGCCTTGGGGGGGAGGGAAACCCTCCCCTGGCCGCCGCACCTAGGAGATTGGATCTCCTAGGCTGCGCACCACCCCCCCTTGGACCTCCTATATATAGTTGAGGCCCTGCTACTGTGATGCCCTGGTGCTTCCCTCTCTCCCCGTTACGTCTCTCTCTCGTAGTATAGGCGAAGCCCTGCTACTGTGACGCCCTGCATCCACCACCACGCCGTCGTGCTGCTGGATCTTCATCAACCTCTCTTCCCCCCTTGCTGGATCAAGAAAGGAGGAGACGTCATCCGTTCCGTACGTGTGTTGAACGCGGAGGCACCGTCCGTTCGGTGCTTGATCATCGGTGATTTGAATCACGTCGTGTTCGACTACATCATCCCCGTTCTTTGAACGCTTCCGCTCGCGATCTACAAGGTACGTAGATGCATCTAATCACTCGTTGCTAGATGAACTCCTAGATGGATCTTGGTGAAACGAGTAGGAAAATTTTTGTTTTCTGCAACGTTCCCCAACAATATTCGGCTTCCCCGATAACTTCTGTAGCAAACACTTAACCTTCCACATTGCTCCGTTCCAAAGTGGCTATGAAGCACTACTCGGACACGAAGCTTTCGCTCGCTTCAAGGCAATACCGCATTATGCTTCCCCCACGCTCAAGATGCCCGGCCCACGTGGCATCATTACAGTGAATGGAAATATTGAGCGATCTTTGCGCGCCGAAGAGAGTGCGACTGCCTTGGCAGCCGCACATTAAAAACGGCCTCACCAACTAAAGCATTTGACAGGTCGTCAAGACCACGGACACGGTTAGACGAGTCCAGCACAACTATATGTACTTCATACAGGATTGACGGCCACACGCCTATTACAAATACAAGGGGATCAACGCGCGCAGACAAATGGCAATTTTTACTCATCTTGAATTATACATGGTTTCTTTAAAACTACCGTTTTGCACGACAACTTTTCACCTAAGTTCCTCTCTTTTATAGATGATCATCGTGCTACACCCGTCCAGGATACGGCACAACGGAGACACAGGCGCAGACATGCAGCAGGGACCCACTCCAAGGATTCTTTTTAGATTAAGACCCTGCGTAAACCTTTTTTACTGTCTCTTGTTGATACACATCCCTCGAATTCTCAGTACAATTGAGAAGGATGCTGACATCTTGGCATGTGGCCACGTCAGTATAACGCACGTACCTGGACACAAGGGGCTTATTACAAAGGGCACTATTTAGGCCCGGTTTATACCATAAAAGACCGAATACCTTAGGGAGTGTTCGGCGTCGCGAGTTTGGCCTTATATGCATCAGCTCCGAATCATGTCTTTGGTCAAATGTTGGGTTTGCCCGGCTCCTGTGTTTTGGTGCCTTTCGTTCCGCTTTATCGGCTAAGGCAGCACCAGGAGAACTACTGCGATTGTGCCCTGGTTCATCCAGACGAGCACCTCAGTAGAGAAAGCCGAAAACTGACTGTCATGATCTAGCGCGAGACTGGTCAACCACTCAATGACCTATCGAAATGTTAGAATTCCTCCGCTTTAACGAAGGGCCGTTTCTCGGCCAGGGATATACGCACCGAGTTCGGGAGAGTGCGGAGCCACCAGGGGCTATATAGTAGCCCCACCGTCAAACTCCTATGGCTAAGTGAAAGTGTTAAAGCATCATAGTCCGGTTGCCTTGTTCGCTGCGCTATCACCTCCTTATCAGGACCAAGGCATTGGGTTACGTGTGAACATGCATCTTTTGCGAGCACCTCCACATTATATGCGTGGGGTTTGAAGCCGACGACTGCAATCTTTCAGGTTATATACATATATACATAAACGGCCGCACAGGAGGCATCATATTACTTTCAGGCAAAAGTATAAATACAGCCTTAATACATTTCATAAAAACATTGTGTTTACAATGGGAATACATGTCACTCAAACATAATATTCTTTGAGCACTCGGCCTCTATCAAACGAGCACCCTCAAGAACTTCTTCAAAAAAGTGCTCGGCAGCCACTCGGCCTATGGCCGAACCCTGCGCCGCAACAGTGGTAGCATCCATCTCCGCCCAGTATGCTTTGACACGGGAAAAGGCCATCCGCGAGCCTTATATGCACGCCGACCTCTTCATCGCATTGATGCGCGGCACCACACCAAGGAACTGCTGCACAAAGATGAAATAGCTGTTCGGCTTCGGCTTCTCCGGCCATAGGTTATCTACGATGGACCTCATGGCAAGTCCTGACAATCTATTAAGTTCGGCCCATTCGACTAGCTGATCAGTCAAGGGAAGCGGACGCTCTGGAACGTTAAATTGCGACCATAACAGCTTGTCCACTTCACGATCTGTCTGATCTCAGAAGTATTCGACCGCATCGACAGCGCTCGCTGCCAAGTCCATATATGCGTCGGCCGAACTCCACAGCCGATCCAGAGGGGCATACCGCGGATCTTCGAACTTCCTCTGTAGTAGAGAGGGCTTCCCAGCCGCAATATCCCCGGCTTCATGCAGCTCCTCCTTCTTCGCCCTCATAGCAGATCGAGTATCTTTGGTCGCCACCATGGCCTTTTCAAGGTCCGATGCCTTCACTCGGTTCTCTTCTTCAAGGAACTGGCAACGGTCGGCAGTGTCTTTTAATTTTACGGCCATGTTGGCCATATCCTCTTTGCTTTCGCAATGCGTGGCCTTCTTGGCTCTTAACTCTTCGGCCGCCTTCAAAGCAGCCACACTACTAACTCTTGCTTGTTCCTTGGCTCGGGCAAGTTCCGCCCAAAGGGTCTCCACGGTGGCAGCCCCGTCTACAGTCACAACATATTAAAGATACTAGCATCATGCTGCTCTTATTATGTGACATTCAGCAGAAAACATTACTTACCCTGTGACTCGTCAAGACGCCTGTTAACAAGCTCGATGTCAGCGTCTGCCGCATCCAGTTGCCGCTTTAGTTCGGCAAACTCATTAGTCCGGCTAGCCACCGGAGCCTCCACCACCTGCACATAAAGGCAGTATGGTTACTACCTGGGATTATGATCCTCTGTTCGCCGCTGTTCTCGACGACAGCCAGAGTCTCAGGGGCTACTATCTACACAGGGCACACCTAACATGTGCGGTACTATCAAAACGTATATCATCTCACGTACCTCAAAGCTCGGCAGTAGACTCGTAAACGCTTCATGTAATCCACTTTCGGCGGATGAAATTCTTTCCATCACTGTACCCATCAACGTACGATGTTCTTCTGAGATGGCCGCTCGCTCCAATAGCTCCCTCAGTACGTCCGACCGCATACCAGATGGTGCCGGACTCTTTTGTTTGCTCTCTTCGAGAGCCAGACGCTGGGGACTTCGGGTGACTATGGGATTATCTTTTGGCCTCACCGGATCCGGAGAGGCCCTCCGTGATGACACTTCGAGGTCGCCCGCTTCATGAGCGGGGGAGTCCAGGGGAGGCGTTTCGCTCTCCATCATCTCCGGAAGAAGATCCCCCGAAGACGAGCTCAGTTGAGAAGGGCTAAGATCCGAACTGCAAGATATATGCTTCGGTTATTTTTCTCAGAGGAAAGGTAGTATATCTTCACTATTAAAGTATTTTTGATCACTTACGGCTCATTGGAGGGCTGATTCCTGCGCGGACTTTGTGCGGCGAGAGCACCCCCCGAGACAGGACCCTATGTTGGAGACTTCTTCTCCCGTTTGGAAGCCTCGGTTTCCGGATCCTCAGAGGCAGTCCTCTTCCTCCCCCGTAGCGAGAGAAGGTCGGAGTCTTCTCCTTGGTTATCCTCCCTTATGGAGGCGCTCATTCCCTCGGTTGGAATTGGCAGCGGTGGGAGCCCGCTTTCACCCATATTATTCCCCCTGTATCTCCCTTCGAGAGCTCCGGGCAAGGTGCGAGCTCGAGCCTCTTTTCCAGTACCAGATTTTCCAAACCCTCTGGGAGGGGGTCGGACACCGAATCATCTTCGCCTTTGTTAGCCAATCCTGGTCAAAGGACGATCTCTCAGAAATGACGTCATGATAAATAAAAGACGGTGTGTTCGGCTAGAGGATTACTTACTTGTTCGGCGGCGCGGTTTCTAGTCAGACCCGCATCCTCGGTGGTGTCCGGACACTCTGTTTGAGGTCCGAAGAATGACTTGTACATTTCCTCCTGCGTCAGGCCGAGGAAACTTTGAATAGCACATGGTCCTTCTGGGTTGAACTCCCACGAGCGAAGGGGCCGGCATTTGCAAGGCTGGACTCGATGAACCAGCATGACTTGCATTACCATAACCAAATTAAAATCTCCCTCGAAGAGATCTTGAATGCGGCTTTGCAGTATAGGCACGTCCTTGGCGGGGCCCTAGCTCAGCCCTCTGCTAATCCATGAAATTAGCTGTGGTGGGGGGCCCGAGCAAAAAGCAGGGGCAGCCACCTGCTTGGCACTTCCGGGGGCTGTGATGTAAAACCACTCCCGTTGCCATGATCTGGACACCTCTGGAAAGGAACCCTTTGGCCACGGAGCTCCTGCAATCTTGCTTATTAAAGCGCCTCCGCATGCTATGTACTGTCCCTCGATTGTCTTCGGATTCACATCAAAGGTCTTGAGCCACAAGCCGAAGTGAGGGGTAATGCGGAGGAAGGCCTCACACACGACAATAAATGTTGAGATGTGGAGAAAGGAGTCCGGGGCTAGATCATGGAATTCTAGCCCGTAATAGAACATCAAACCCCTTACGAAGGGATCCAGAGCGAGGCCTAGACCTCGGAGGAAGTGGGAGATGAACACAACTTCCTCGTTGGGTTTAGGAGTAGGGACGACCTGCCCTCGGGCAGGCAGCCGAGGTGATACCTCGGCGGTCAGGTATCTGGCCTCCCTCAACTTCTTGATATCCTCTTCCGTAACGGAGGAGGGCTTCCATCGGCCTTGAAGGCTGGATCTAGACATGATTGAAGATCCGGAGCACCTGACCTAGGCTTTGGGTGTTAGAACTCGAGGCGGGGGAAGGATTCGATTGAGCACGGGAGGGAAAAAAGTGAAAGGCTTGGCCCTTTATAAAGAGGGTGAATATCAAGCGTCCTCTCCGTGGCCGTTTGGGACTTGCCTGTAATCTAGGAGTCCTAGACGCGGTTGGGTTACCCACACCCGTATTAATGAGAATCCCGTGATAAGGGGACACGATCTCTGCTTTGACAAGACGTGTCAAAAAACTGCCTCGCGTTATGTGCGGGGCTAGTTAAAGGAAACGGTTCGAATGATCACCGGGTCGTGACATAGTGTCGTGTTGCCAAAACAAGTCAGCAAATTGGATTTGTGGAAATATTATTCTCTCTATGATGGTATGTGGAACTTATTTTGCAGGGTCGGACACTATCCTTGTATTCAAATTCTTCCGTGGTGTATTCGGAGGAGGGACCCGCCTTGCAATGCCGAAGACAACACTGCGCACCGGACTCATCGTCATTGAAAGTCTGGTTCAGGGGCTACTGAGGGAGTCCTGGATTAGGGGGTCTCCGGACAGTCGGACTACATCCATTGGCCGAACTGTTAGACTATGAAGATACAAGATTGAAGACTTCGTCTCGTGTCCGGATGGGACTCTACTTGGCATGGAAGGCAAGCTAGGCAATACGGATATGTGTATCTCCTCCTTTGTAACCGACCTTGTGTAACCCTAACCTCTCCGGTGTATATATAAACCGGAGGGTTTTAGTCCGTAGGACAACATACAATCATACCATAGGCTAGCTTCTAGGGTTTAGCCTCTCTGATCTCGTGGTAGATCTACTCTTGTACTACCTATATCATCAATATCAATCAAGCAGGACGTAGGGTTTTACCTCCATCAAGAGGGCCCGAACCTGGGTAAAACATTGTGTCCCCTGCCTCCTATTACCATCCGCCTTAGACGCACAGTTCGGGACTCCCTACCCGAGATCCGCCGGTTTTGACACCGACAGCGGGCACACGACCGGGGTGAGCACGCCGGCGCCGGAGAGGGTTCTGCTGTGGATCTGGGGGAGAGGGGAGCTGGCGATGGAGATTGGGTGGACTAGTTGAGTGAAACGCGGGCGGGCGGTGGGAGGTTGTTGGCGGCCTAGGTGAAAAGGGTGAAAAATATCCCAGGTCGCCGCGTGGAAAGGCCTATGAAAATGGTTGCCTCTAAGTGATCGTGCGCACAAAGAGAATAATTTTGTTTGAAATGAAGACGTACTAATTTTGAAATGAAGACGTGAGTTCATCGTTTCGCCTCTAATTTTTTTCCCACATTAAGCAATCACCATTATACCATGGGTTTGATTTGCTGGCACATTTCAGGTCTCGTGTGCTATATTTATGACATTTTTTGGCATTTACCGTGCATTTGGCATATAAATCAAATCCTAGCCAGACTGCATTTGCTGTCGAAATGGATGAGGATTGCTGCTCGATCTGGGAGCATCCAACGGTGCAGACGTATGATCCGTGGGATTTGGGTTCTGGCCAATCAGAACGCACGACTCAGATCACGCGCGCAGCAGGGGGCATCAGCCATGGTTTGGTAGGCACATGGCTTTCGTGAGTGAATCGTGTGATATTTGAAACATTTACATGAACTAACAACATATTTTCGTTTGAATGAAAACAAGAGGTCATCGTTTCGCCTCCAAATTATTTTCCACGGTAAGAAATCACCATTGTACCATATGGTTCGATTTTCTCATCCATCTGAGCTACCGTTTGCTATATTTGAGTCGTTTGCTATAGTCGCAACTACATGTGGGTGCTAGCTAGCAAGATCATTTGTGTGTCGCTTTGGGAGTTTTCATTCCATTGTTCGAGAAACGGGAAAAAATCAAATAGTTTGGCTGCAGGGTGCGGCCAGAGGCATAAGCCTTGTTGGTATTCTAATTACAGGAAATGCATATAGAGTTCGGAAATAACGAAAATTGGTGTGTCGCCGCGGCGTGCTCACAGGATCCCATGGATTTTTTGGTAAAGATGGCACAAGTTTTGATGCTCACACCTTCCAAATCGGAGCATCTCCCAAGAAGGATCATAGTTTCCAAAAGGAGACGCAACACTTCGGACTCCAATCGTCAGTGACTACATCGTTCCACCTCAATTTTTTTTCACGGTAAACAATCACGTATATACCCTAGGTTTGATTTTCTGGCCCATTTCAGGTCTCGTCTGCTATATTTAAGTCATTTTTTGCACTTACCTTGCATTTAGTGCATATAAATTCAAAACCGTTCTACAACTACATCTGGGTGCACTACAAAAAAATACACTTCCGTGATGATATGTGTTTGCCATAGTAGGTCACATTTTCTGTCATGCATGTACATCCATGATGATTTTATGACAAAATCAAGATAGTCATACCTGTGCCGTCGTAGAAGTATTCCATGACATTACCAAAATTACCATCATGGAAGTGTCCACTTCCATGACAATAAATCGCGCGTCATATAAGTGATTTCGTCAAGGGTGACCGACACGTGGCATGCACCATAACGGGTCGCCGTTAAGCTATCGGGTATCGGTTTGGATCCGATAACCCGTTAACAGCCCCGACTGGGAATTTTCCACGTGTAAAATTCTCATTCGCCGGATAATGCATGTGTCAGCTCATCATTGGGACAGATGTCATCCCTACAATGGACGAAAGACGCCTATGATATGTTGACATGTGGCATAGCCCAACAGTGGGCCATTTAAGGTAAAAAGGCTAGCCTAGCTAAAGACCCACCATATTTTTTCAGACACTAGTTGGCTGGCCCGTTAACAGCCTGCCATGTTTTGGGTCAAATTGAGGCCCATATCAGTTCAGGCCCGTTCACAGCCTGACATGTTTTGGGCCAAATTACGACCCATATCGGATCAGGCCCATTAATAGGCCACTATTCTTTTGGGCCCATTCTAAGCCAGGTTTGTATTTCAGCCTGTTAAATGCCCGTTTACCAGTTTGGCCCGATAATAGTTTCGGCCTGTTAGCGGCCCATGGTGCATGTGGGATGTTGTCGGCCCAGTTTAACTTTAGGCCATTTAACGGCCCATGCAGAAACTGGGCTATTTCTTGTCCGAAGTAACTTTAGGCCTCTTAACGGCCCGTAGTCTTGGTGGATAAATTTGAGCCCAACTGGCCTATCGGCCTGTTAATGGCTCGTGTAATAGTTGGGCCTAATTACAGCCCCCGTTGAATCCGGCCTGCTTACAACCCATCTGATAATGGCCTGTGACACTGTTGGGCCTATGACCCGTGTTGATACCGGCCTTCTTAAAGCCCATAATTTTATTGGGCCAAATAGGGCCCGAGATATATTTTGGCCTATTGACGGCTCGTCCTATTTGGGCCAAACATGGGCCTTAGGTAGTTTCGGCCTGTATTGGCCCATGAATATTTTGGCTCAATGCTAGCCCGATCTAGTTTTTAGCCTGTTAAAAGCCCATGGTATTCTCTGGCCCAGCTGGCCAGAACTTTACTCAGCCTGTTAAAGGTGAAAAACTACTATACGTTTAGACCTGCTAATGGCCCAAGATGATGCATGCGGGTTAGCTAGTTTCCCTTTAGTAATTAATATTCTTGTGTTTCCAAGGTCCTATGAACATTCCACCACTTATAGTTGACAAATTTTATAACCAAGGGGGAGATGACCATGCTGATGATCACGAGCATGAGGACGAGCATGACCCATATGCTTTGTGGTGCATAGCAACTTATTCCGATGGATCACCTCTTCTTGTCTGTATACAAGGCACTACTGATGTTACCAAGGAAGCAGGTGTTGTCTCGCATGGTCGCACTCTCCAGACCTATTCCAACATCCATTGCAGGGTATCTGGGATGGATACTAGTGTACTAGCGTCAACACCTTCTCCCTGGTTTAGTATTGGAAGTCTTGGAGGAAACTCACTCTTCCTTGGACAGAACTATCCAATGATGGTGGAAGGCAATCCAGCTGCTGTTGACACAACATTACTACCATTTATGAGAAGCAACTATATCTATACCTTGGACATTACTATGCTTCCCTACCGTCCCAATATGGGTCTTGACATAGGCTGCTTTAGCCTCGATGATCAGTCATGCGTTGGTCTCGAGATTGACAGTAGCTGGCCCTTCCTAGAGAATCACTTCTGGTTCAAAGCAAGCGTTTGCAATGTCGACGAGTGGTTGAGCTGAAGTTCATTTCATCGCTTTGTTATTTGTTGTGTGAGAAAAACTTTACTAGAATGTTTTGTTGGAAATGATCTATAATCCAACGTGTATCCTCGTTGTCATTGTGGGTTGATGACTTGTTGTATGTAATCAATGGTACATTTGCATATGCGTCCATCAACTCACGCCTGCTAGTGGTGTCCGTATGAACAGTGCTAGTGATTTTAGTTGCAAAAATTAGATAGTGCTATTTTTTTGTAGCTGCATATTTTGACAAATTGCAGTGTTACAAGGTTGACAAATGGCAATGTTACTAGATAAACAAATGTCAATCTTTCCAGTTTGACAAACGACAACATTCCCAAAATGACAGATATGCAAATCTTACCCAATTGTTTGTATGTGGTTGCACACGGGTCATGCAAAACAACCGTTTGCGTTGAAGGGATGCAGAAATCCTGCTCGGCACATTTTCCCTTGGCTTCCCGGGGAAGCTGTTGGTTTGCATACGGATGTTCTAACTAAAACGTTTGCGATGAGTGTTTTATATTTAAAAACCATTGAATTTTTTTCAAAAGAAAATCGTTTGATAAGTCTGTACATTAAGAGAGAAAAACGCAAGTTCTTCAAACCATATCTTTCATTCAGTCACACTGCGAATCTATATTCATATGATCGAGAATTCGAGATACATTATTAAACCCCGAAAAAACTATTTCCGGCAGCGGCGGAGGCGGCGTGCCACACTGTCGTTGTCTTCCTCCGGGACACCGTTGTTGAAGTCTTCAAGGCAGCACAAAATGTTCTTCACTTGTAAATCAAACATCATGTCGTCGCGCGATTGACGGGCGGGGCGCGGGAGGACGGCAACTGGCACCGCTGAGAGATAACAGTCGATGGCAGCATCCCGTGCCGCTGAGGGGGCGCGCGCACGGGCACGGGCGCGGCGGTTGCAACCAAACGCACGGGGACCAGCGCCGCGGTGGGTGGAGGGGCGCGCATGGGCGGGGGCATGGGCATCGCGGGTGCAACCAAACGCACGGGATCGGTGCCATGATGGGTGGAGGGGCAGGCACGGGCACGGGCGCTGGCATGTACACGAGCTCGCACGGGTCCGCAGAGACCTTACTGACGCCCGCGGCTTCCAACTCTGCGATAGTGCTCGGTGACCAGCCCGTCAATGCTATGGGGATGGTCGCTGGTGCGGGCGCGGGGATGGGAGCTGGGACTGGAGCGGGGGCAGCAACCGCCGTGGCCAGCTCGTTCTGGGCCATGTCCATGAGGCCCCATTCCTCCTTATTTTCTATCTCCTCCGGCTCGGATTCGATTTCACCAAACTTGAAGACTAGTGCCAGATGATCATTCTACGCCATGGCGTTGGTGGAGGTCTGCGGGAGGGCGAGGAATGGGAGGCGAACAGTAAGGCCGGTCGTATTAAATAGCAGCTCGGGCACCATTAATGGAGACGAAGGCGGGCGGCCATGGAAGTCAAAGAGCCCTCTTTCCAAGTGAGCCTGCGCGACATACAACCTGCATGCTTCCTGGTGAGCCTGCGCATTGGAGGACAACTTGCATGCCTCTCGGTCAGCCTGCGCACCGAACTGTGCCCGCACGCCTTCTGTTCAATCAAGGTCAAGTAGTTGTCCACACGGCACCTCCTACAGCCATTAAAACCAAGACACATGGCATCATGTGAATGGTTAACAAAATGCACACGGTTTGAATTATACAAATGTTTAAGATATTAAAGTGGCAGCTATTTTTTCAAAATGCCTTTGTTGGCTGTCATTATTTGAGTGCACCTTCTCCCAAAATGGACACGAAAATGCCACAGCATGTCGGTTGCCATTCCATGATAGCATGCCAAGTTTCATGAATTTACGACGAGTTTTGGATTTACTTGAATTTAAAAACAAGGCATCCCAATGTTTTGCCGGCAATCAACGGTGCCCTGGTGTTTGAAATTCATTCCCATTTCTTGCATGGGACCTAAGCATGCACCCAAGGACACCGATTGGATTTTTCAATCAATTTATATGCACTGGAGCATGTGCATGTAGTTCAAATTTGAATTATACACATAAATGCATTGAAAAACTCAGTTAATGCATAAAAATATCCAAACGAACCCCGAAAAATCCCAAAAATCGACACAACACTCCTATTGTTCTATATTGACACGAGAAATTTTTTGAAAGCAATAATAGGCAATGGATATTGTTTCGTCCCCAAAGGTCCGAAACCATCATGCTTGTTGTGAGAAGCTCTGGTTTGTGAGAAGCATATACCTGAACCTGCCCCAAATGGGACAATTTTTTTAACATAGCATGTTGATGCTACTCCATGATAGCATGACAAGTTTCATGAATTTCAGATGAGTTTTGGATTTACTAGAATTTAAAAACCAGGCATCTCAACGTTTTCCCGGCAATCAACAGTGCCCTGGTGTTTGAATTTCATTCCCATCTCTTGCATGAGACCTAGAAATTCACCCATGGACACAGATTAGATTTTTCAACCAACCTTAGTGCATTGGAGCATGTGCTTGTAGTTCAAATGTGAATTATGCACATAAAATTCCTAGAAAACCTAGTTTAATGCATAAAAATGTCCAAATGAACCCCGAAAAATCACAAAAATTGACACAACACTCCCGTTGTTCTATGTTGACACTAGAATTTTTTTGAAAGCAATAAGAGGCAATGGATATCCTGTCGTCCCCAAAGGTGGGACATTCCCTATCGGAACCATCATGCTTGTTGTGAGAAGCTCTGGTTTGTGAGAAGGTTATACCCGAACCTGCCTCAAATGGGTGAAATTTTTACCATGGCATGTTGATGCCGCTCCATGATAGCATCACAAGTTTCATTAATTTCAGACGAGTTTTGGATTTACTAGAATTTAAAAACCAGGCATCTCAACGTTTTGCCGGCAATCAATAGTGCCCTGGTGTTTGAATTTCATTGCCATCTCTTGCATGGGACCTAGAAATTCACCCAAGGACACACATGTGATTTTTCAACCAACTTTGGTGCATTGGAGCATGTGCTTATAGTTCAAATTTGAATTACGCACATAAAATGCCTAGAAAACCCAGTTAATGTATAAAAAAGGCCAAATGAACCCTGTAAAATTCCCAGATTAAACACAACACTCCTGTTGTTCTATGTTGACACTAGAAATTTTTTGAAAGCAATAAGAGGCAACTGATATCGTCCCGTCCACAAAGGTGGTATGTTCCCTATCGAAACCATCATGCTTGTTGTGAGAAGCTCTGGTTTGTGAGAAGCTTATACCCAAACCTGCCCCAAATGGGACAAAATTTTCACCACGGCATGTTGATGCCGCTCCATGATAGCATGCCAAGTTTCATGAATTTTAGACGAGTTTTGGATTTACTAGAATTTAAAAACCAGGTATCTCAACGTTTTGCCGGCAATCAACAGTGCCCTGGTTTTTTAAATTCATTCCCATCTCTTGCATGGGACATAGATATTCACCCAAGGACACACATGTGATTTTTCAACCAACTTTAGTGCATTGGAGCATGTGCTTGTAGTTCAAATTTAAATTATGCACATAAAATGCCTAGAAAATCCAGTTAATGTATAAAAAAGGCCAAACTAACCCCGAAAAATTCATTCCAATTTCTTGCATGGGACCTAAGCATGCACTGAAGGACATAGATTTGATTTTTCAACCAATTTGTATGCACCGGAGCATGTGCATGTAGTTTAATTTTGAATTGTGCACCTGAAATGGCTAGAAAACCAGTTTAATGTATAAAATGTCCAAATGAACCCTGAATATAGTTGCATCTTCACTACAGATAAAAGGTCTAGCAATTCAAATAGCGTCCATTGCCGCTGTGACCCCATTTTGTAATTCAAATCAAGTAGATCCCACATAGTTTATTATCACCAACCGTGTGAGATGTAGTACAAAATATCTTGGAGCACCATCGGTGTATAGTATGCCTATGGCTTACGCGAGAAGGTGCGTCGGCTACAGTCCACAACCGGCGTGTCAAGCACACTAGCTCGCTGCCTAAAAACTCCCGCCTCTGCATCCCTCGCAATCTCGAAAATATCTACCCCTGGAAGGTTTTAATGTTTGATAGCACACGATTAGTATGTGCGGGCCGTGTGCGATGTCTGTTACTCCCGCTCTGCTTCAGTCCCTTGATTCAAATTTTCAGTAGCCCCGACATTTTACTCCCGCCTCTTCATCCCTCGCAATCTCAAAAATATCTGCTCACCCTTGATCCAAATTTTCAGTAGCCCTGCCTTTTTACTCCCGCCTAGTAAAATTTTTAGTTGCCGCAGTATTTCCTCAAACACAACCTCCGCTCACACAAACATACACACAACCCTCAAAACCATTGGTAGGTCGCCTCCATCGCCGGCGCCTCCATCCTCAACCTATGCATGTGTGCCGAGGAGCTCGAGGAGCCAATGGCCAAAAATAGGTTTATCGTGGCCTTTTTTCCCGGCACTGGCGAGGTGGCCGCCGAGGTGTCCCCGTCGTCCTCCGCGGGCCCGATCCGCCGTCGCCGGTCCCTCGATCCTCCCGCCGCCGGTCCCTCGATCCACCCGCCGCCGCGCCCCTACACTGGTTCGAGGACTTTCCCATCCTTCCCCGGACCCGGCAGCCAACAAAGTCCTACCTCAGGGTCCGGCAGCGGCGATGGGGGACATGGGTCACCGAGATTACAGATCGAGAGACCCACACCCGCCAGAGGCTTGGTAGCTTCCACACAGCCGAGCTCGCGGCCATGGCGTACGACCGCTAGCACGTCCGCTACCACAGCGTGCCCGCTAGGCTCAATTTCCCCTTCGGCACATGTCCAGTCGACCTTGTTTCGTCGGAGCCAGGGTGGTGAGTTCGGCTATGGCGCAGGAGGACTGCATGGCGTGGGAGCGCCTCGAGGCCAAGGCCGCCGCCGAGGCCTACATGCAAGATCTCCGCCGGCAGCACCCGGAGCTCGTGGAGGCGGAGCAGGTGATCTTTGCCAGCGCGGAGGGCGGTGAGGTTACCACGCTCTCCTCCGATGAAGAGGTTGAAGGCGGCAAGGACGACAGCACGGAGGGCGGCGAGGTTATCACGCTCTCCTCTGATGACGAGGTCGAAGGCGGCGGTGACGGCGGCGCGGAGGGTGTCTAGGTGGGCCCCGAGGACAAGGAGATCGACGTCAACGAGTGGAGGAGTGCCTTCCCAAACGACCCCGACGACGGTACTGGCCCGGACCCGGCTCGCAGCACACTGTACATGACGAGGAAGGATTGGCTCGACCTCTACTTCGACAGAAAGTAGTTTAGCTTAGTTTAAATTTATGTTTTATGTTTGGTTATGCAAACTATCTATGCTTATGTTTGAATGCATGCTACTTTCGGTTGAACCTGCTTTGAACTTGATCAAATTGAAGTTTACAACCTTAAGTTTAGGGGATTGACTAGAAAAGGCCAAAAATTGCTGGAGTATATATATATATATCCACTAACGGTTTTAGTCCTTTAACTTTTTAAGGATCGCCTAGAGATGTCCTTATGACTTGCTTATTTCAGGTCTTCACAATGTGATGCTCCATATGTGCAACTCTTTGCCGTGCAGTTCAATTTCATCAATAATAGTTTCGATAATACCACTATGAATTACGATATTTGGTTGCTGTTAAGGATATTGCAGTTAACATGCCTTTTTGTTTTTCTATTGTTGTTTAGCAACATGCATTGTACCGAATGACTAAATATGCAATCCTAGGCTACATAGCAACAAGGAAGAGTGTTACCTTAATGTTCTGATGATGTCTAGATATACATGTAATAAAATCTTATATAATGGGATGGATGGAGTGTTGTACTACATCATTTTTCAATTGTTGTTTAGCTTCTAATATTAACTTGGTGCTTTTAGGTACATATATCATTGTCAAAGGCCCACATTTCGACCCTTTCTGCGTATGGGGCAATGAGATATTCATGAACCAGCATCAAGTGAGGAAACTGATAAAGATTGTTATTAAAATTGTTCAAAAGATGTCAATCGAACTATTTGTTTACACTTTATGCAAGATAATAGTGAACTGTAGGATGGTAAGTAAGAACCCTGTAGCCTTCTTTTTACTGCCTGTAATGAGTTGTGTTAGATGACAATATCTAAAGCTTTTTTCTTTTGCAGGGGATCCTGAAGCAGTTTACTCAAGATTACCTCTCAAACTACATGATTAGCGGCCGGCCATCACAAGGGATTGGACTAGAGTCCTGCATGCCTTCTGCATCCAGGAGAGCACAATAGGGCCATTCCGCTTCACCTTGTTTAGCAACTGGAATGTCTGTCGCCTCTTTCTTCACCTAAAATGAAGCAATGTCACGTGAGCTAGCAGCTTCTTCTTCACTTTTTTAAGAAAAGGGCTCTAGCCCCGGTTCCATTTCTATCAGAAAATGAAACTCATAGAGCTTCTTCTTCATTAGTTGCAATAAAATTGAGCAACATCAAGGTTGGTTGTGAAGCTCCTGGAATGTTCAACTATAATTTGGATATCATTTGTGCAGTTCAACTAAGATCAAGCATGAAATGTATATCTCTATTTGCACAAAAAAGGTGGAAAGGAGGGTGACTAACAAGTGATGAAACATACATCAAATGAAAAGAAGCAAGTTCCTTATATGAATGGCAATCCTACAAGGACAGTAGCAATTTCTAAAGTAGCAGAATTGCTAGATATTAGTGTCGGCATTAGGATTAACTATGACAACCGTTAAATATGACATTACTTTAATGGTGCCATTGCTTCATTTTACCAGCAACATTACATTAACAACTGCTATAGAGTTGGTATTTGGGCAGGGGAGAGTAGGCGGACTAGGACATTTGCATTTATAACGAAAAGAAGCAACTTATCTTAATGGGAAATTTACCATGACATGAAAAAAGTGCCATTGATTCATATTACTAGAGGCATTACATTGAAGCAACATTGGTTTAACGTGTCCTTACTTTTAACAGTGTGACTGCTACATTTTACTAGTGGCATTACATAAGAGTGGCTCGGGGCAACAAACATTAGAACAGAATATCTGGGGTGGTCCCATTTTTGTTCGGTATAGCCACCTTATACTGTGTGAGGCTAGCAAATCTAGTGCTGGATTTACTCTGTTGACTTGTCCCCCAGTCCCCACTTTCTTTCCTTTTTCAACCGATAGATCAGGTTTATATTGAGTTTGTACTATGTTTCCCTTTATTTCCCTATTAGACCAAGAGACCAGTTGGATAGCCAGTCTCTGCTACTTTTCACCCCCATTATTTCCTCTTTAGACCAAGTCCTAGATTCAGGTAACAAATCTTCCCCCACCCCCTTTCTTCCTTGTTTGAACCAAGTAGTACTAGATTCGAGTGCATGAACTAGTTTTACCTCTTAACAGTAAAAATTTAGGTGGCTTTCGAACAACCGATCGATCCTATCTATGAGGGGGCCTGAGAAGTAGTAAAAGATACAAATGCAGCGATGTCAGGAGATTAAGAAGTAGAGAAAGGCCGGTTTCAAAGGAAGTTATACCTGAGCGTCACCGGGATGTCGCTAGGTGGGCAACGGAAGGCCGGATCTGCCCACACTACGGCAGTGAGGAAGAAGGGGTCGGAGGCCCTCCCTAGCCAGCGGTGCTTGGGAGAGAACAGCAAGGCATGTTGATCGGGGTGCGTCGGCAGTGGGTATGAGCTGTCGCCGAGGATTACCGCGTGAACATTGCACCTTCTCACCTTCCCCGACGGAGAGGATCCGGCTGGATCTGTGACCAACGGTGAGTAGAGAGAGAGAGTGGCCACCGATGTCGTATTTAGATCTGGAGAGGACGAGACAGTGTGAAGAGAGCAACACTAGCAAGCAAGCGCGGAGGCTCCTGCCTATATAGTGGAGTACTAGTTTTCTTTTGTCTACTGGAGCCGGTTTGACCTTGTCAATGACTATCGAGAAGTCTTCATGCACGTGCCCGGAGGCGCAGTTGCTGTCATTTTGATCCGAAGCACCATATTATAACATATAACACAAAAAATGCCACATGACAAGAAACCATAACCTCATTGCCCAAAGGTGATACATGAATCCCGACGGACAAACTAGACGAGGATCAAAGCTCAAATTAAAGATAAACTCGTAGAAAAGGGGTCCATCGATAGATGTCCTAATTAACATAGCCGGCTTGACTTAGATGGCAGCCGAGTAGTCTTCGTCCATGTGCCTCCAATGACCAGCGCCTTGGAGGAACTCAGTTGTCGCTGTTTCACCCTCGCAGTGATCCGAAGCACATGACACCTAACATTGTGAGATGACAATAAACCTTTTTTTAGATTTCTCATCAGAACTACAGCCCTGTACAACACAGCCTGCATGATATGTAGACGATAGCCAATCCAGGCGTGTCTGCTAGAGTCTGGTCACATGCATGGACAAACTGATCTTCCGTGTCATGGAGGGATCGTCCAGGCACCAACGGATGTACAACACTTCTCTAGTACTATCACTCGTCTCTCTCTTCTATTAACTCACCTGACTTGCGGGGCCGGGGAGTGTACCTATGGTCGGTTCTCAATTGCGGTCCCACATGTGTGTGCAAACGAAATATGACGCGCGTTCCATTCGGAGAGCGGCGTGCCAGACCGACCGACCATCTAGGGTGCGACGCGAACGCGATGGGCGTGCTATATACTATGTAGATGTGTACTGCCGTTTTCTTGTGGCTTTGCTCCATGGCACAATCCATGGATACAAAATTAGTATACTGTACTATTTAAAATTCGAGGGCAGGGCTTTTCCCACGCGGTAGGCGGGGCAGTTCCGCCTAGTCAGTTCGGCAGAGAGACGAGAAGATGAGGGAGTAGGCTGCCTCAAACGTAGGGCTGTGTGATTTGACAGGGAGTTACTGCTGGACAGGTGGGGCCCTATGATTTGACTTGCCATTATCATTTTAACTGTGGCGCTACGACTGGCGTGAGTCTCCCGATTCCTGACCACCTCCATGGTATACAGGTGCCTCTCCCAATGCTCCACCACGTAGGGGCTGGCTCTTGCATGAGAGCCCACTCCTCCACTTTTTCCTTACCGCTTTTCCTCCACGTATGCAAAAAATGCCATGTAAGTGGGCATATAGCCCACTATTGTAATTGCTCATACATGTGCTAAGCCTGCCACATAGGCATAAAATCTGATGTGGCAAGTTAATTAAGAAGAGAGAGACTAGATTGGTGACCCCAGGAAGAAACAGTGCTAAGCACGTGTACCTAGGTGAAAATACAATTTTGAGTCTATAGCTAATTAAATGAAGCAAACTTAGCAATAAAAAACTAAGCACCTATGCTTTGGGGACTTGAGTTGCTAAGCCATTTAATGCCCTTAGCACCTCATCTAAGCACCATTTCATTGGAAGAGGTCACTCCTTGGCAAATGCAATAAATACTACGAAGAAAGAGATAGAGAGAAGTAAAAAATACTCTTATAGCCAACCTTATAGCTAACCTTGTTGTATGAGTGACTAAGTGATGACTATGCATGACATGCCAACATCAGATAGCCTAACGCACCATGTTAAATCTCCAAGGGCGCGATCGCCCGAGCGAGGCGACAGTCATGGTAGGCGCGACCATGATACGGGCTGCTGGCAGCCCTTGGATCTGAGATCGAACGGTCACATGCAAAGTTGCTGAAAATTTGCAGAATAACCCTCCAGGATAGGATATTCACCCATAGGTCTAGAATCATGCCATGCAACCGTTCGATCTCAGATCCAAGGGCTCTGAGAAGCCCGTATCATGGGAGAATGGAAAGCTTTGTATCACCTGTAATTTTCCTGACGCTAGACATGACATCGAAAGCCATTTAATTGGGCGTCGAGTAGACATGACATCTAATTCGGCCCCCATAGTACTGTGCATGAATGCATTTATCCACCAGGCAAGGCACTACCCTGCCGTTCGCAAGCCCCACTCAGCAATTTTTCAATCGAAAAACCGCTGGCAGTTCGCTCCTACTCATCCCTGGACGTCCTTTAACATTACGACAGTTTTCTCCTAGTCGTCCCATCCTTTCACATTACAGCAGTTCCGCTAATCCTAACCCTCCTCCCAAATCCTTGGCGTCCCAAATCTCCATGATCAGTGGTGAGTACAAGGTTAGAACCATCACCGGCGATGAGTTCGATGTCATCTACACCCGTTCTTCCGCGACAGTGAAACAATGCCTTGCTCACTTCGGACGCATGCTTGAAAACTCAAATGATGAGTGGGTCGCTGGGCTAGATGTGGAGTACACCACAACCTTGGACAAAGAGAAGATTCTAAAGGAGGAAGAGAAGATGAAGCCCGCCGTGATCTAGGTTTGCGCGCATGACTTATGTTTGGTCTACCACATATGCCATGACGATGCTGAGTGCGAGGAATTTATGAACTTCCTCAAGGGCGGACTAGTAAAATTCATTATTGTACATTTTACGAACGATAGAATAGTCCTGGGTTGGATAGGCCTCGTTGTAGGCAAGCCCTTCGACCTCCAGAAGAATGGGCTGGTGCCCTCCTGTGACCAGCCTTCAATGCTGACCCGCTCAAGTTTCATCCTTCGTATGGTAAACTGAAGAAACCTCCGCTCAAGTTTCATCGTGTATGGGAGTGGAATGTACTAGATATAGACCACATCCACTACACTGCAATGGATGCCTACCTTTGTTTCAATATCTACAATGGTTGGATGAAGAGCAAGAGCCAAGTGTGCGGTTCAAGCAAAGAAGTATCGGCCAAGAGGAAGAGGGACACGGACGAAGTCGAGCACATGGACGAGGAGTCCGAGTAAGGTGGAAATGTCGTTGCCCATGGTGGTTCTAATGCATTATCTACTAGATGAGTTGCTTAGTTTAATTTCAGGTGTGCTTAGTTTTATTTGAGGGGTGTGTTGTGCCGAGCCCCTAGCAGAACTATGTTATGTTCCTTCTCGTTACTTTAACTCTTCAGTACGTACATACTAGTATTTCTTACAGGTCATCTTTTAGTTGGTATAGTACTAAAACTCGTTTCTTCACATTATATACATACGATATATATGGCCAACAGCATATAGCCAACAGTTTAGTTGTCAAAGAATTTCAGGGTGCTTAGTTTTGTCAAAGAATTTCAGGGTGCTTAGTTTTATTTGAGGGGTGTGTTGTGTTGGACACCATTATTGTGACTCAAATCTATTTTGCCATGTTATAATGACATAAATACCGATGGACCAACATGCCAGCTCTCCCTCAATCTCACTACAGTAAAATAAAGTGTGGGGCCTACATGATCCCAACAACGTTCTTATTATCCTGTCAAATTATTCGCTTGGTTACTCCTGACAAGTGGGGCCACACTTATCATTGTGAGAATTGACTTATTTTTGTCATATAACATGGTCAACGGGTTTGACGTGAAAATAACAATGTCTAAGGGCATTTTTGAGCAAACATCTAACTTAACGATGGCATTTTTGAGATATCTAATTGCATTTTGAGCAGGCATCTCACGGATCGATGGTATTTTTGAGTAGTTGTAACTTCTAATGGCAAAACAAAGTAGTGATACACAACTAGTGGCATAAATAATAAGAACCCAAGAATTAAATAGGTATGCTAATTTCTTTAATAGAATTTAGCACCCCATTTAAGCACGTACTAGCTTTTTTAATAGTACTATATGCATAATTTGGCGACGAGTGCTCTCTATATGTACCACCTTTTTTCTTTAATTTCATCTTGTTAGTTTTGCTCCATGGCGCAATCCATCGATACTACTACTATACAAAAGTATACATTTTTAAAAAGCTAGAGGGCGAGGCAGTCTAGCTTGGTCGGTTTCAAGAGAGGCGAGGGCCTTTGTGATTTGACGGCTCATTACTACTGGAAGGCGGGGCCTTGTGATTTGACTACTCATATAAATGTGCCGACGACCTGAGGAGGAGCAAAGAACCGTGCGGTATACTCAAGTTTTCCACTGGAGTACGACAGAGGAGCACGATACACAGCGGCCCAGTGCCATATGGCAATAAAAATGATCTAATTTGCTAGTCATCTCATTGTTAGCATTGTTCTATTCATGCCGCGCAGAGAACGTGACACGTGCAGCGAAACACCCGAAGCAAAAGAAGAAACACAGGAGCAAAATAAGAAGGAAGATTATCACCCCCAAAAAAGAAGGAAGACGCACACACAAGTCTGGGGCGCTGCTCTCTACTATATGAGGGTTGTTGGCCGTGGAGTCGTAACTGCTTCTTCATCGCCTCCACGACCTCCATCTCCTTGCGCGTCTCCTCTGCCATCTTCTTCATTCTGTCCATGACGCGGGATTTCTTGATGTGAGCCTTCATCATCTATTCCACGGCCGCATTACGTACCTTGACAGCAGTCGGGTGCTCGATGTAGAGCTTCGCCAACTCCTCCTTCTGTTCCATGACGAGGGCCTGCATCATCTTCCTCGAGGAACTACTATTCTCATGTAGCTTCCAGCCGGCATTGTCCTCCTTCAACAGGTCGAGCTTGTGGCAAAGCTTCGCCCTGTCCTCCTGAAGTTGCAGGATTTCTCCGGTCGCCTTCTTCTCCTAGGCAATGCTCTTCTTCAGCAGCATCACCAAGCTGGCGGTCAACTCCCCCTGCTCATTGAGCTCAGCGGGCATGTCGTCGAGGCTCTCCTTCAGCAGCTCCACTGAGCCGTGGATGAACTCCTTCTGCTTATTGAGGTGCTTATTGAGCTGATCGGGCATGCCATCGAGGGATAACGACTCTAGCATTGCCAACTTGGCATGTTCGCCTCCGCGGCTAGGGCGCTCCTGGGAGCCATCGCCTGCCCGTGAGAGATCTTTCGAGGTCTCTGCGAGGCGGCGATTCCTCTCTTTTTTTACCGCAACCTTGGTTGCCGCTCCCTTGTTACGAGTAGTTCTCGACCTAGAGCTCTGCACACCGGCCATGGCAAGGACAGACGAAGAAGAAGGACTTATGAGGAGGAAGGTGGAGTAATTTTCGGTTAGGTAGTTCCCCTTTTTATAACCTAAGTACTAGCACTAGTAGTAAAACCTGCATAGTGGGAACACATCCAGGTTTGGTACGTACTAGTAGGTGTGAGCAGGGTTGCACTTAATTGTAGCACTAGTACTTTCGAATGTGATGGGAACAAGGTAAAGATTAATTGATGGTTTTGGTTTCGAGGCTCGAAACGGCTCCCGATGAGTTTAGTGGAACATAAATTTCAAGTACTCCCTCCATCTCAGTTTACAAGGATTGCACGTGTATCTAGGTCGTCAATGTAACTTATATAAAATAGTTGTTTAACATAAAAAATATATCATTAAAAATAGAATATATGAAGTTTGTAATGATATGTTTTTCGTAATCTATGCCTCTTATTAAGTTGGTCAAATTAACAACCTAGGTACACATGAAAGACTTGTAAACTAAGATAGAGGGAGTACTACACTGCTCAAATGCGGTCGCACAAGTTAGTGATGTAACTAGTTGTACATGTTAGACCAAGCCGATGCATGTCCCTTCGGTGAGACGTGGGTGCGACCGACCGTCTGTTGGTGCGACCGACCATAAAGTATTACGCGATGGAGACTTCTGGTTGTGGCTTCAGTTGATTGTCACGACCAAGCATTCTAAAACTAGTGATAAATCAATTACCATCTTTTTCCAAACGACCGAGTATTTTCACAGGAATACAATACATATAGATGGAGTGATTGTCAAGGTTGCAAACCGACATGGTGTTGCAAGTTCACTGCAGCAGCAACCGACTAGGTCACTGCATCGCTGGCGGGGAAGGAGGGCAGCTCACCTCGCCTATGATGCATGCCCAGCGGCGCTGCCGCAACTGGTCCCGGGATTTGGCTTCACCTACCGCCCATTTGAACAGTTGTACCAACTGCTCATGCCATTACGCAGGCATGCGTGTTCTTTCCTCTGCAGTCGACTCCGTGAATATGATCTCTGCCATTAGCCCTAGCTCGAAATCAATACGACGCTGCTAGATGCTGACATCCCTCAGCATCTCCCCCCTGAGATTGACTTGCGCCTCCGCGTTGTGTTGTGCCAGGCGCAGATCCTTGGAACTTCTCTCCAACCGATGCAATGCTTCCTTGATTCGATTTGCCCTTGCTCCCCACCACCTGAAACGCAGCCCTGGCATGTCCTCCGACACCACCGATCTATGATTCCACAGCAATGGATCCCCTCTAAAACACATGTGGGTTTCGCCCAAAGGCGTCAGTGCTGCGGGCCGCAGCGAGAGGGCAGCCCACGGGATCCTGGGATCTAAGGAATTATCCATGGCGGGATCCGGTGGGCGAGGCGGGGAGGTGAGCCTAGGTGCTGGGAGAGCCTACGAGGCTAAGAAAAAGATAGTACTACTCCACTCCGTCCATATTTAAATACAAAGGCCACCAACAGTAGCCCTGGCAAAAATTGATCATGCTACCTGTGTCCTGGCTTATTGGCCCCCTTTTTGTGCCACTTTTTATGACATGCATAAATATTATGTTACTTAAAAATATGGTCAAAATTGGCACAAAATACAAAGGAGACCAATGGAAGTAGCAACACATGATTTAACTACTCGCATGCACGCAGTGGAGTAGTAATGCATTTCTTCCTCCCTCATGTCTACTCAATTTGCATGCCCTATATTAATTGACCATCAATGAAGTGAAGGACTTTACACGCGTCAAATTATCACATGGGGTGGATCTTCGTAGGAACATGTAAAAGTCATGAAGAAAGCAATTGCAATAAACTAAACAATCATAGTGCTAAGCTAACAGATGGGTCTTGTCCATCACATCATTATCTAAAGATGTGACCCCGTTCATCAAATGACAACACATGTCTATGGCTAGGAAACTTAACCATCTTTGATTAATGACCTAGTCTAGTAGAGGCATACTAGGGACACTCTGTTTGTCTATTTATTCACACATGTACTAAGTTTCCGGTTAATACAATTCTAGCATGAATAATAAACATTTTATCATGATATGAGGAAATATAAATAACAACTTTATTATTGCCTCTAGGGCATATTTCCTCCAGTCTCCCACTTGCACTAGAGTCAATAATCTAGATTACATAGTAATGGTTCTAACACCCATGGAGTCTTGGTGTTGATCATGTTTTTCTTGTGAGAGAGGCTTAGTCAATGAGTCTGCTACATTCAGATCCGTATGTATCTTGCAAATCTCTATGTCTCCCTCCTTGACTTGACCGCGGATGGAATTGAAGCATATCTTGATGTGCTTGGTTCTCTCATGAAATCTGGATTCCTTTTCCAAGGCAATTGCACCAGTATTGTCACAAAAGATTTTCATTGGACACGATGCACTAGGTATTACACCTAGATCGGATATGAACTCCTTCATCCAGACTCCTTCA
The DNA here is from genome assembly GCF_003073215.2 of Triticum urartu. NCBI lineage: Eukaryota > Viridiplantae > Streptophyta > Magnoliopsida > Poales > Poaceae > Triticum > Triticum urartu. Next base: position 100,223,552 of record NC_053026.1, on the reverse strand, counting down.
TTTGCTGCTTCCGAAGCAGCTTTGTACTCCGCTTCACACGTAGATCCCGCCACGACGCTCTGCTTGGAACTGCACCAACAGACAGCTCCACCATTCAATATAAATACATATCCGGTTTGCGACTTAGAGTCATCTAGATCAGTTTTAAAGCTTGCATCAACGTAACCATTTACGACAAGCTCTTTGTCATCTCCATAAACGAGAAACATATCCTTAGTCCTTTTCAGGTATTTCTGGATGTTCTTGACCGCTGTCCAGTGATCCACTCCTGGATTACTTTGGTACCTCCCTGCTAAACTAATAGCAGGGCACACATGAGGTCTGGTACACAGCATTGCATACATGATAGAACCTATGGCTGAGGCATAGGGAATGACTTCCATTTTCTCTCTATCTTCTGCAGTGGTCGGGCATTGAGTCTGACTCAACTTCACACCTTGTAACACACGCAAGAACCCTTTCTTTGACTGGTCCATTTTGAACTTATTCAAAACTTTATCAAGGTATGTGCTTTGTGAAAGTCCAATTAAGCGTCTTGATCTATCTCTATAGATCTTGATGCCTAATATATAAGCAGCTTCACCGAGGTCTTTCATTGAAAAATTCTTATTCAAGTATCCTTTTATGCCATTCAGAAATTCAGTATCATTTCCGATCAACAATATGTCATCGACATATAATATCGGAAATGCTATAGAGCTCCCATTCACTTTCTTGTAAATATAGGCTTCTCCAAAAGTCTATATAAAACCATATGCTTTGAGCGCACTATCAAAGCGTATATTCCAACTCCGAGAGGCTTGCACCAGTCCATAAATGGATCGCTGGAGCTTGCACACTTTGTTAGCACATTTCAGATCGATAAAACCTTCTGGTTGCATCATATACAACTCTTCTTTAAGATATCCATTAAGGAATGCAGTTTTGACATCCATTTGCCAAATTTCATAATCATAAAATGCGGCAATTGCTAACATGATCGGTACGGGTGAGAAGGTCTCATCGTAGTCAACTGCATGAACTTGTCGAAAACCTTTTGCAACAAGTCGAGCTTTGTCGACAGTAACATTACCGCCAGCGTCAGTCTTCTTCTTGAAGGTCCATTTATTCTCAGTTGCTTGCCGATCATCGGGCAAGTCAACCAAACTCCAAACTTTGTTCTCGTACATGGATCCCATCTCAGATTTCATGGCCTCAAGCCATTTCACAGAATCTGGGCTCATCATCGCTTCCTCATAGTTCGTAGGTTCGTCATGGTCAAGTAACATGACCTCCAGGACAGGATTGCCGTACCACTCTGGTGCGGATCTTACTCTGGTTGACCTACGAGGTTTGGTAGTAACTTCACCAGAAGTTTCATGATCATCATCATTAGCTTCCTCACTAATTGGTGTAGTAATAACTGGAACTAATTTCTGTGATGAACTATTTTCCAATAAGGGAGAAGGTACAATTACCTCATCAAGTTCTACTTTCCTCCCACTCACTTCTTTCGAGAGAAACTCCTTCTCTAGAAACGATCCATTCTTAGCAACGAATATCTTGCCTTCGGATCTGTGATAGAAGGTGTACCCAACAGTCTCCTCTAGGTATCCTATGAAGACACAGTATTCCGATTTTGGTTCGAGCTTATCAGGTTGAAGCTTTTTCACATAAGCATCGCAGCCCCAAACTTTAAGAAACGACAACTTGGGTTTCTTGCCGAACCACAGTTCATATGGTGTCGTCTCAATGGATTTAGATGGTGCCCTATTTAACGTGAATGCAGTTGTCTCTAAAGCATAACCCCAAAATGATAGCGGTAAATCAGTAAGATACGTCATAAATCGCACCATATCTAATAAAGTGCGGTTACGACGTTCAGACACACCATTACGCTGTCATGTTCAAGGTGGCGTGAGTTGTGAAACTATTCCACATTGATTCAAATGAAGACCAAACTCATAACTCAAATATTCGCCTCCATGATCAGATCATAGAAATTTTACTTTCTTGTTACGATGATTTTCCACTTCACTCCGAAATTCTTTGAACTTTTCAAATGTTTCAGACTTATGTTTCATTAAGTAGATATACCCATATCTTCTCAAATCATCTTTGAAGGTCAGAAAATAACGATACCCGCCGCGAGCATCAACACTCATCGGACTGCATAGATCAGTATGTATTATTTCCAATAAGTGTGTTGCTCGTTCCATTGTTCCGAAGAATGGAGTCTTAGTCATCTTGCCCATGAGGCATGGTTCGAAAGCATCAAGTGATTCCAAAAGCCCACCAGCATGGAGTTTCTTCATGCGCTTTACACCAATATGACCTAAATGGCAGTGCCACAAATAAGTTGCACTATCATTATTAAACTTGTATCTTTTGTCTTCAATACTATGAATATGTGTATCACTACTATCAAGATTCAATGAAAATAGACCACTCATCAAGGGTGCATGACCATAAAAGATATTACTCATATAAATAGAACAACCATTATTCTCTGATTTAAATGAATAACCGTCTTGCATCAAACAAGATCCAGATATAATGTTCATGCTTAACGCTGGCACTAAATAACAATTATTCAGGTCTAAAACTAATCCCGAAGGTAGATGTATAGGTAGCGTGCCGATAGCGATCACATCGACTTCGGAACCATTTCCCACACGCATCGTCACCTCGTCCTTAGCCAATCTTCGTTTAATCCGTAGCCCCTGTTTCAAGTGGCAAATATGAGCAACAGAACTAGTATCAAATACCCAGGCACTACTAGAGCATTAGTAAGGTACACATCAATAACATGCATATCAAATATACCTTTCACTTTGGGGTAGTTCCGCTTCCAGTGACCAGTCCCTTTGTAGTAGAAGCACTCAGTCTCAGGCTTAGGTCGAGACTTGGGCTTCTTCACTTGAGTAGCAACTTGCTTGTCGTTCTTCTTGAAGTTCCCCTTCTTCCCTTTGCCCTTCTTCTTGAAACTAGTGATCTTGTTGACCATCAACACTTGATGCTCCTTCTTGATTTCTACCTCCGCAGCCTTTAGCATTGCGAAGAGCTCGGGAATTGTCTTATCCATCCCTTGCATATTATAGTTCATCACGAAGCTTTTGTAGCTTGGTGGTAGAGATTGAAGAACTCTGTCAATGACACTACCATCAGGAAGATTAACTCCCAGTTGAGTCAAATGGTTGTGGTACCACACATTCTGAGTACATGTTCACTGACAGAACTATTCTCCTCCATTTTGCATTGGAAGAACTTATTGGAGACTTCATATCTCTCAATCTGGGCATTTGCTTGAAATATTAACTTCAACTCTTGGAACATCTCATATGCTCCATGACATTCAAAACGTCATTGAAGTCCCGATTCTAAGCCGTAAAGCATGGCACACTGAACTATCGAGTAGTCATCAACTTTGCTCTTCTAGACGTTCACAACATCTGGAGTTGCTCCTTGATGTCTACTATGCAACTTTATTCTTGTAGACATGTGTTGGGCCTCCAAGCACAGATTCTTCTAGGACAGTAGCAATTTTCCCACAAGTGGATGACCTAAGGTTTATCAAACCATGAGAGGTGTAGGGTGAAGATGGTCTCTCTCAAACGACCCTGCAACCAAATACAAGAAATCTCTTGTGTCCCCAATACACCCAATACAATGGCAAATTGTATAGGTGCACTAGTTCGGCAAAGAGATGGTGATAAAAGTGTAATATTGATGGTAGAAATATATTTTTGTAATCTGAATAAATAAAAATAGCAAGGTAGCAATTATAAACGGGCACAAAAACGACATTTCAATGCTTAAAAACAAGGCCTAGGGTCCGTACTTTCGCTAGTGCAATCTCTCAACAATGCTAACATAGTTGGATCATATTATTATCCCTCAAACTGTAACAAAGAATCACTCCGGAGTTCCTATTAATGGAGAACAAAAGATAGGAATTGTTTGTTGGGTACTAAACCACCTCAAAGCTATTCTTTTCGTTTGATCTATTCAAGAGTTCGTACTAAAATAAGGCAAAGCTATTTTTCCATTCGATCTATCCTAGAGTTCGTACTAGAATAACACCAAAGCATATTCATATTCATAATACTCAATCCACACAAAGAACTACAAGAGTGCCCCAAGATTTCTACCGGACAAACAAGGATAAGAACGTGCATTAACCCCTATGCATAGTTGTAACACCCTCGATGCGACTATAGCTCCCACGTGTCGAGGCACGACTTAGAGACATAATCGCATGGAAGGCATATGTCGCAAGTTAGGAAATCTTCACAACATCCCATGTAATATGATAATAAAAGGGGAGATAACATAGTTGGCTTACACTCGCCACGTCAATCAAGTACATAAATAACATTACATCATCCAAACACTCATGGCGCGACTATGGCGCCAAAATAAAAGAGAACCCAACATGCGACAACAGTCCCTATCACCCCCAACTGGGCACCACTACTGATCATCAGGAAAGGAAACATAGTATCGTTGAGAGTCTTCGTCGAACTCCCACTTGAGCTCAAGCGCGTCTCCTGGAGCAGAATCATCAGGCCCTGCATCTGGTGTTATAGTATCCTGTGAGCCACAGGGACTCAGCAATCTCGCACCCTCGCGATCAAGACTATTTAAGCTTATAGGTAAGGCAAGGTTAAATATATGTGGAGCTGCAGCAAGCGACTAGCAAAAATATGGTGGCTAACTTATTCGCAGAAGAGAGCAAGAAAAGGAGGCAAAGCGTGAGCGAGAAACTAGAGAACAACCTGCGCAAGCATTACTCCAACACCGTGTCCACTTCCCGGACTCCGCCGAGAAGAGGCCATCACGGTAACACACTCAGTTGATTTATTTTAAATAAATTAAGGTTCAAGTTATCTACAACCAGACATTAACAAATTCCCATCTGCCCATAACCGCGGGCACGGCTTTCGAAAGTTCAAATCCCTGCAGGGGAGTCCCAACTTAGCCCATGACAAGCTCGCACGGTCAACGAAGGAATAGACCTCCTCCCAAGACGTTCCGATCAGACTCGGTATCTCAGTTCTTCAAGACAACTCCGACAATGGTAAAACAAGTCCAGCAACACCACCCGTTGTGCCGACAAATCCTGATAGGAGCTGCACATATCTCGTTCTCAGGGCACACCGGATAAGCAAAGCGTACGGGAGCCAACATAACCCAAGTTGCCAAGGGACGGCCCCGCACGGTGCTCTAGGTTGGACCAACACTCAGAGGAGCACTGGCCCAGGGGGGTTTTAAAATAAGATGACCCTTGAGTCTGCGAAACCCAAGGGAAAAGGCTAGGTGGCAAATGGTAAAACCAAGGTTGGGCATTGCTGGAGGAGTTTTATTCCAAACAGACTGTCAAGGGGTTCCCATTATAACCCAACCGCGTAAGGAACGCAAAATCCGGGAACATAACACCGATATGATGGAAACTAGGGCGGCAAGAGTGGAACAAAACACTAGGCGAGAGGCCGAGCCTTTCACCCTTTACCAAGTATATAGATGCATTAAGATAACAAGATAATATAATGATATCCCAACAAGTAAATAAATGTTCCAACAAGGAACGGCCTCCAATCTTCACCTGCAACTAGCAACGCTATAAGAGGGGCTGAGCAAAGCGGTAACATAGCCAATCAACGGTTTGCTAGGACAAGGTGGGTTAGAGGTTTGACATGGCAATTTGGGAGGCTTGAAAGAAAATGGTAGGCATTGTAGCATTGGCATAGCAAAAGAGCGAGCAAACTAGCATAGCAAAGATAGTAGTGATTTCGAGGGTATGATCATCTTGCCTGCACAGTTGTCAGAGTTGACTGGATCCTCGAAAGCAAACTCAACGGGCTCCTCGTTAGCGAATTCGTCTCCCGGCTCTACCCAAACGAGACAAACAAGCAACAAGGACACAATCAACCACGTGCAAGGATCATACAAGATGATGCAAAGACGATATGCTATGCGGGATGCGATGCGGGATGCATATGCAAGATGTGACAAGGAAATGCAATACCCTGGCCTCAACTTGGAAATCCAAGTGTGCCACTGGAAATATGAGATGAAATCGCTTGAAAACGATATAAAGAACGTCGGAATCGGAGTTACGGTTTGGAAATGGCAAGCGATTCAAATATGACACCGTTCTGCGATTTGCAGCAAGTAGCCATCTAAATGCAATGAGATGAACATGCTACAGCACCCAAACATGACAACAAAATACATGGAAGGGATGCATTCAAGATGCTTAACAAAAGTCTAGCACTGAGCTACGGCCAATTCATCCATTAACAAGTTCAAACAAGCATGGCAAAAATGCATATGACAAACAGATTTCAGACTTAGTGAAATTAACACTTGTCTGGAATTTCAGATCAGGTAGCACTCTTCGGAGCAGGAAAACTACATGCTACAGGACCTGAACATGGCAAAATAAAGCATGGCATGGAGCTACTCAAAGAACTTAACAAAAGTCTCTTAGTGACCTTGAGCCAAAAGGGATCAGAAAATACGATTGCAAGCATGTGAATCATAGCAAAAACATAATCAGTTTTCAGACTTAGTGAAAACTGGCACATGCTGAAACATAACTCAAGTAGGCATGTTTACGAGCTAGAAGCACTCACTACGGAGAAAGTCATGACCAACTAAGCATATATATATCAAGAACACACAAAATGCAAGCTAGACATGGCAAGAACAATAACATAGCATGCACGGATCAACTACAACATCATCGGAAAAATTGCAAACAAGTTCACAATCTGCCCAGTTTCACAAAGTAGCAAAAGTAGAGCTCGATTGACTCAAGCTAGGGTGTTCCATAATTGCAAACAAATACATGGATGGATAGAGCACTACAAGATTAACAAAACATCCTTACTGATCATCCTCAAAAGAGGCATGGATCTCTAGGAAACAACATGAACATATGACAACATGAGATAAACAGATCAAGGACTTAGTGGAACTGCTAAGTCCCTGAAATCAGAATTAACAAGTGCACCACTTTGCAAGCTTGTACTAGTCACCACACACATCACAAAAATACATGGGTTGCACCTATGGAAAGATGACAAAACCCTTACAAAACATATGTAGAGCAATAGGGCATATCAAGCACACAATAATCATGGCAAAAATGACAAAAAGCTAAACGGAGTAGCAGATCTGACAATTATCTCAAGTAGCCTTCTTCTAACAGCATTTCGGGCATCAAGATGAACTCAAATGAAAATGATGCAATGGAATGAAATGATGTACTCTCTGAGATGAACATTTTGATATGCTATATGCATGAATCGGAGCTACGGATGCAAAGTTACAGAGCAATGAACATGGGCATATGGATCTGAAAATTCCGAGGACTTAGTAGAAAAAATCAACCTCCGGATCTAGGGTTTCGGTGGCACGCAAAATGAGGCGGCCGGATCTTCGCCGGAGTTCTTCGCCAGAGTAGGAGGGAGAGGAGGCCGGCTGGAGTCGGCGGCGACACGGCGCCGGCGCGGCGGGCGAGGCGGCGCGGCGGCCGGCGAGGCGGCGGAGCGGGCAAGGTGGCGGGCGGCGGCTCGGGCGACCGGGCTGGAGGAGGACGGCGGCGGGGTTGCGGAGGAGGCGGCGGCCGACCTTGGGCCCGCGGGGGCTCTCCCCGGGCCGAGCGGGCCGGTGCGAGCGCGGGTGGCTGCGCGCCACGTGGCACCACGCCACTGGCTGCGGGCGGCGGCGGCGATTTGTCCGGTGCGGCCCGGACGTGTCCGGCGCGCCGGATGAAGGGGGGCTAGGGTTTCGGGGGGGAGGAGAAGGGGAATTTCAGGGGTGGTCTTTAAATAGGCATAGAGGGAGCTAGGAGAGTCCAAATGAGGTGCGGTTTTCAGCCACGCAATCGTGATCGAACGATCTAGATGATGGAGAAGGCTTAGGTGGGTTTGGGGCCAAATTGGAGGGGTGTTGGGCTGCAACACACACGAGGCCTTTTCGGTCCCTCGGTTAAACGTTGGAGTATCAAACGAAGTCCAAATGATACGAAACTTGACAGGCGGTCTACCGGTAGTAAACCAAGGCCGCTTGGCAAGTCTCGGTCCAATCCGAAATGTTTAATCCCCACACACGAAAGAAAGGTAGGAATGACCACCAGAGGAGAACGAAGCGCCGGAATGCAAAACGGACAATGGGGAAAATGCTCGAATGCATGAGATGAACACGTATGCAAATGCAATGCACATGATGACACGATATGAGATGCATGACAATGATAACAGCACACGGAGACAAAAACCCGAACCCGAGAAAATAAAATAACTTAACGCCTGAAGCGGCAAGAGTTGGAGTACAAATTGAGAAAGTTACATCCGGGGTGTTACAAGTTACCCCAATGTCACTGCGGGAATCAGCAAGTTGAGTGCCAAAACATATATCAAGTGAATCAATACGATACCCCATTGTCACCATGAGTATTCAATTGCAAGACATATATCAAGTGTTCTCAAATCCATAAAAGTATTCAATCTGATAACCACGAAATCTCAAAGGAAAAACTCAATTCATCACAACAAGATAGAGAGGGAAAACACCGTATGATCCGACTATATTACAAAGCCCGTGATATATCAAGATCGTGACATCTCAAGAACACGAGAGAGAGAGAGATTAAACACACAGCTACTGGTACAAACCCTCAGCCCCGAGGGTGGACTACTCCCTCCTCATCATGGTGGCCACCGGGATGATGAAGATGGCCACCGAAAATGATTCCCACCTCCAGCAGGGTGCCGGAACGGGTCTAGATTGCTAATCGGTGGCTACGGAGCCCTGCGAAGGCGGAACTTCTGATCTAGGTTAACCCCTGAAGGGTTTCGGAATATTTGGGAATTTCTAGTGCAAAGAAGGGGTGCGGGAGGCCACCAACGTTGGCACAACCCATATGGGCGCGCTAGGAGGCCCTGGCGCGCCCTGGTGGGTTGTGCCCCCCTCGGGGCACCCCCTAGGTGCAGCTCTGGCCCATTGGGTTCCTTCCGGTCCATAAAAAGTCCACAAAAAGTTTTGCGGTGTTTGGACTCCATTTAATATTGATTTTTTGCGATGTAAAAAACAAGCAAAAAACAGCAACTGGCACTAGGCACTGGGTCAACAGGTTAGTCCCAAAAAATGATATAAAGTTGCTATAAAATGATTGTAAAACACCCAGGAATGATAAAAAAACAGCATGAATACTTCATAAATTATAGATACATTGGAGACATATCAGCATCCCCAAGCTTAATTCCTACTCGTCCTCGAGTAGGTAAATGATGAAAGAAATAATTTATGAAGTGTGAATGCTAGCAAAGTGCATAAGTTTGATCAATGATAATTTCAATCACTTTTCCAAGCATCATAACAGCAATTCTTTCACATAAATTTTCTCATGTTATAGTGGCAACCAATTCACATGTAAGGTTCAAACAATGAATTCTCTTGAAACCCAACAACCTATGTTCTTAGTCACCAAGCAATTGCAATTCAACTTATTCGACATAGTTTAAGTAAGAGATCCACATACTCAACCATCATATAGTCTTCTATGATTGGTAACACACACCTTGTACACATGAGCAAAACATTTCAACCGGACACATAGAAAGATAGGGGCTTATTGTTTTGCCTCCCAACGTATTCACCTCAAGGGTGATGTCAACAATAATAACTCATGCTACCCATATTCAATTGGACATATGTGCCTAGATCTTTCCTCACCACATGATGCTTACCAAAAGAGAAACTAAAAAGGAATAGAGAGGAATACTATGACTCTTTGCATAAAAGTAAATACTGAAAAGTAAAAGATAGGCCCTTCGCAGAGGGAAGTAGGGATTTGTAGAGGTGCCAGAGCTCAAAGCGAAAATTGAGAGATAAAAACATTTTGAGAGGTGTATCCATCCCACCAAGTAAAATGACTTAGAGTTCCCAACACTTTCCATGCTAGATATATCATAGGCGGTTCCTGAGGGAGTCCTGGATTAAGGGGTCCTTGGATGTCCGGCCTGTGTGACATGGGCCGGACTATTGGGCCATGAAGATACGAGATAGAAGACTTCTTCCCGTGCCCGGATGGGACTCTCCTTGGCGTGGATGACAAGCTTGGCGTTTGGATATGTAGACTCCTTCCTTTGTAAACCGACTCTGTACAGTCCTAGGCCCCTCCGGTGTCTATATAAACCGGAGGGTTTAGTCCGTAGAGGCAATCGTAATCATACAGGCTAGACTTCTAGGGTTTAGCTACAACGATCTCGTGGTAGATCAACTCTTGTAATCCTTATACTCATCAAGATCAATCAAGCAGGACATAGGGTATTACCTCCATCAAGAGGGCCCGAACCTAGGTAAACATCGTGTCCCCTATCTCTCCTGTTACCATCGACCCTGGGCGCACAGTTCGGGACCCCCTACCAAAGATTCGCCGGTTTTGACACCGACATTGGTGCTTTCATTGAGAGTTCCTCTGCATCATCACCAGAAGGTTCGATGGCTCCATCAATCATCTACAACAATGCTGCCCTGGGGGATGTTTTCCTCCCCTGTCAGATCTTTGTGTTCGGCAGCTTCGCACTGCGGGCCAACTCGCTTGGCCATCTAGAGCAGATCGATAGCTACGCCCCAGGTCACTAGATTAGTTTTGGAAACTTGGATTATGTCGCTGACATCCGAGGAGACTTGATCTTCCAAGGATTCATGACCCCAACCTCCGCTCTGGCCTTAGAGCTAGAGCGCGTCGCCATGTCCAAAGACGGGATTTCTAAACCCGCCAGACTATCTGTGGCCACTAAGCCTAGTACGCGAGAGCCAGAGGAAGCAGTGTCGCTGGCAACCATCACAAAGCTGGACTCTCCCCTGGACACTGGCTCCAAACTCTTCGTATGATGTGTACATGGTGGATACACCCAAGGAGGGTGACGACGATAATAAGAAAAATCAAGTAGAGGATAAAACTCCCGAGATACAACCAAAACACCGACAGCGCCGCTCTAAATCACGCTGCAGCAAAGACAGCAATACCAGCACGAGAGACAACAATACTCCGAACGATGCCGAAGACCAAGAAAACCCCGTCGAGCAAAACTATGAACAAGACGATCGGGAGGATGGGCAAGTTAGCCTTGATGAACAGGCCACAAACGAAGACTCGAAGGACAGTAATTACCTTCCACCCTCCAAGGATGAGGTGAGCCTCGGTGACGAAGACTTTATCGTGCCTGAGGAACCTCTCGAGCAGGAGCGCTTTAAGCAACGGCTAATAGCCACTGCAAGGAGCCTGAAAAAGAAACAACAGCAGCTTCAAGCTGATCAAGATCTACTCAAAGACAGATGGACTAATGTCCTTGCAGCCGAGGAGTATGGCCTCGTGCGCCCAACCAAAAGTTACACGAAGCGTAAACTGCTACCTCAATTCGACGACGAGGCACTTGAGCCCGTACCAGCGGCACGTAATGCGGCCGACCGACCACCACGTGGCCAGGACAAAATGACAACTCAAGACGAACACCGGCCCATACTATCTTGCCGTAAAGGTAGAGACACAACAGCTCGGGGATACACATATGACCTGTGGCAGGACCTGAAGAATAAAGCAGGTCCGACCAGATCGATCTATGGATCGCGGGGGCGTACCCCGACACGTGGCGACGGCTATCAAGCCGAACATGACAAAAATAATCACGTCCGGGCCGAAAGTCGGAGACGGACTCCATCTGAACTACGTGGCGACCTGGCCTGATATAGAGGCACCCCGCACCCCTCTGCTTCACTGATGAAGTAATGGAACATGAATTCCCATAAGGGTTCAAACCCGTGAATATCGAATCATACGACGGAACAACAGATCCCGCGGTATGGATTGAGGACTTTCTTCTCCATATTCATATGGCCCGCAGCGATGATCTTCATGCCATAAATACCTCCCCCTAAATCTCAAGGGACCAGCTCGGCACTGGTTGAACAGCCTACCTGAAAATTCTATTGGCAGCTGGGAGGACCTGGAAGACGCCTTCTGCGACAACTTCCAAGGCAAATACGTCAGACCTCCGGATGCCGATGACTTAAGTCGCATAGTTCAACAGCCCAGGGAGTCAGCCAGGAAATTCTGGACCAGGTTCTTAACTAAAAAGAACCAGATCATCGACTGCCCGAATGCTGAAGACCTAGCAGCCTTTAAGCAAAGCATCCACGACGAATGGCTCTCACGACACCTTGGCCAAGAAAAGCCGAAGTCCATGGCAGCCCTCATGGCACTTATGACCCGCTTGTGTGTGGGTGAAGATAGTTGGCTAGCCCGTAGCAATAATAATGCAAGCGAACCTGGCACTTCCGAAGCCAAGAATAGCAACGGCAAGCCCCGACGCAACATGCATAAGCGTCGAAACAATGGTGACAATACTGATGACATGGCAGTCAACGCCGGAGTCAGTGGCTCCAAGTTCGGTCAGTGGAAGAAGCCATATAAAAGGAACATTCCACGCTCTTCCAGCTTGGACCGCATACTCGACCGCCCATGTCAGATACATGACACCACTGATAAACCAGCCAATCATACCGACCGAAGTTATTGGGTCTTTAAACAGGCCGGCAAGTTAAATGCCGAAGACAAGGAGAAGGGGTCGCAAAGTGAGAATGACGACGAGGAGCCCCGTCCACCGAACACACGGGGACAGAAGAAGTTCCCCCCAGGTAAAAACGGTGAACATGATATACGTTACCCATATCCCCAAGAGGGAGCGCAAACGTGCGCTCAGGGACGTCTATACGATAGAGCCAGTCACCCCAAAATTCAACCCATGGTCGTCCTGCCCGATCACCTTCAATCGCAGGGACCATCCGACCAGTATCCGTCATGGCGGTTCAGCCGCACTGGTCCTTGACCCAATTATTGATGGATTCCACCTCACGTGAGTCCTCATGGACGGTGGCAGTAGCCTCAACCTGCTCTATTAGGACACAGTACGCAAACTGGGCATCGACCCATCAAGGGTCAAGCCCACAAAAACTACCTTTAAAGGAGTAATACCAGGTGTAGAGGCCCGCTGCACGGGTTCAATCACATTGGAAGTTGTCTTCGGATCCCCGGACAACTTCCGAAGCGAAGAATTGATCTTCGACATCGGCCTCTTCCGCAGTGGCTATCACGCGCTGCTCGGATGAACTGCATTCGCTCGATTCAATGCGGTGCCACACTATGCTTATCTCAAACTTAAGATGCTCGGACCACGCGGTGTCATAACAGTCAATGGAAACACGGAGCGCTCCCTCCATACTGAGGAGCACACCGCGGCCCTAGCAGCAGAAGTACAGAGCGGCCTTATCAAGCAGAACCTTAATTCGGCAGACAAGCTCCCAGACACTGTCAAACGAGTCCGGACTACTCTGCAGCAGGACAGTCCAACCCGTCAGGAGCTCGACTAGCAATTCGGCCTCCGTCTTAGTCCCTACCAAATGGCGGCGTACGTACCGCGCATACATAACTACGAACTCAAAATACCATGGGCATAGACGGAGGCGTAACTTGATTGTGGTCCACCATACGGCTCCCACACATACTTTTCCTTTTCCTTTTTTACCATTTTTAGTCTTTTCTTTCACAGGCCCCTCCAGACGGCCTGATCACCGGTCCTTTCGAAGGATAGGTACACCAAGGCGGCAAGTAGTACAAGACGTGTGGGGGAATCTCTAGATGTTCCTCTTGACGATCATTCTACCTATTTTTGGGACTCGCACGTGGCTCCCCCTTGGTCTTGGCATGTTAAATAGCCAGGTTGTTTATCGCACTATTTGTACAAATACGCTTTGACGTATCAATCAAATTACAATGGAAATGGTTTGTGGCCCAGTTTATGTGGCACTAGCTTACTCCTTCATTTTATTTCGCTATTCTTATCGGTTGCGCCCGTAAACTTTGGTACGCTTTAATTCCCTAGGGGCTTCATTGTGCTCCATACTATGAAAACAAAGTACGAACACTTTTTACAGTACAGTTCGGCACCCCGAATTTTAGCATCATATGCATTGGCTCCGAATCATGTCTTTGGTCAATAGTTGGGTTGCCTGGCTCCTGTGCTTGCTACCTTACTTCCATCCTATCGGCTAGGGTAGTAAAGGGAGAACTACTGCGATTATATTTCTGGTTTATCCAAGCAAACACCTCGGTAGAGAAACCCAAAAACTGACTGTCATGATACGGTGAGAGCTAGTCAGCTATTCAGAGGTTAAATTTTTTTTGCGATTTTTCCGCATTGTGCGACGAATTGGCCTCTACCCGATCAGATGTCTATAGCACCCTAGCCCGGATTAAATACTAACTAGGGGCTGATGTCAGTGTCAAAACTGGCGGATCTCGGGTAGGGGGTCCCGGACTGTGCGTCTAAGGCGGATGGTAACAGGAGGCAGGGGACACAATGTTTACCCAGGTTCGGGCCCTCTCGAGGGAGGTAATACCCTACGTCCTGCTTGATTGATCTTGATGATATGAGTATTACAAGAGTTGATCTACAATGAGATCATAGAGGCTAAACCCTAGAAGCTAGCCTATGATTTTGATTGTTGTTGTCCTACGGACTAAACCCACCGGTTTATATAGACACCGGAGAGGGCTAGGGTTACACAGAGACGGTTACAAAGGGGGAGATCTACATATCCGAATTGCCAAGCTTGCCTTCCATGCAAAGGAGAGTCCCACCCGGACATGGGACGAAGTCTTCAATCTTGTATCTTCATAGTCCAACAATCCAGCCAAAGTATATAGTCCGGGTGTCCGAGGACCCCCTAATCCAGGACTCCCGCAGCTGCGCCTACATTTCTATTGTCAAACTCCTATGGCTAAGTGAGAGTGATAAAGCCACATAGTCCGATTGCCTGGTTCATTGCGCTAAACACCTCCTTCAAGGACCAAACTCTTGGATTGAGAGTGTTTAGATTCATCCCGAACACCCCTATACTACCTACGTGGGGGATGAAGCCGACAACTGGCCAACTCTCAGATTTAACAAAATGGCCGCACAAGAGGTACAATTTTCAAACAAAAAACATTATATAACATAAGACTTTGTTTCACAATACAGGAAGGGATAACATGAATTACTTCATTCAAAGATAATGTCTTTTGAACACTGGCCCTCTACAATGCGGGATCCCTTCAGGACATCATCAAAATACCGCTCAGGCGTGCGGTGCTCCTTGCCCGCGGGCGGTCCCTTGGTGGCGAGCTTGACGGCGTCCATCTTCGCCCACTACACCGTGACACGGGCAAAGACCATCTGCGCACCTTCAATGCAGACCAACCGCTTGATGGCTGTAGGATCGAAAGTATGTCTAGAGGGGGGTGATTAGACTACTTGATCAAATAAACATCTAGCCTTTTCCCAATTTTAAGTCTTGGCAGATTTTAGCAACTTAGCACAAACAAGTAATCAACCTACACATGCAATTCTAGGAGTATAGCAGTGGAATGTAAAACAATTGCATATGAGGGTAATGGGAGGAGTTTGGAGGGAGCAAACACAATGTAGACACGGAGATTTTTGGCGTGGTTCCGATAGGTGGTGCTATCATACATCCACGTTGATGGAGACTTCAACCCACGAAGGGTAACGATTGCGCGAGTCCACGGAGGGCTCCACCCAAAAAGGGTCCACGAAGAAGCAACCTTGTCAATCACACCATGGCCATCGCCCACGAAGGACTTGCCTCACTAGGGTAGATCTTCACGAAGTAGGCGATCTCCTTGCGCGTACAAACTCCTTGGTTCAACTCCACAATCTTGACGGAGGCTCCCAAGTGACACCTAACCAATCTAGGAGACACCACTCTCCAAAAGGTAATAGATGGTGTGTTGATGATGAACTCCTTGCTCTTGTGCTTCAAATGATAGTCTCCTCAACACTCAACTCTCTCTCATAGGATTGGATTTGGTAGAAAGATGATTTGAGTGCAAAGCAACTTGAGGAAGGCTAGAGATCAAGATTTATGTGGTTGGAATGGAATGTCTTGACCTCAACACAAGTGTAGGTGGTTCTCTCTCAGAAAATGTATGTTGGAAGTGTAGGCATATTCTGGTAGCTCTCTCCACGAATAAAGAGTGGGTGGATGGGTATAAATAGCCTCCCCACAAAATCTAACCATTTTACACAAATCACCAAACTCGGTGGGACCGAATCATACAACTCGGTCAGACCGATTTAGTTCAAAATGTGACCGTTAGGGTTTTCGGCGGGACCGACATGTCAACTCGGTGGGACCGATTCCATTAGGGTTAGGGCATAACGTAATCTCGGTGAGACCAATTACCCAAACTCGATGGGACCGATTCCATTAGGGTTAGGGCATAACGTAATCTCGGTGAGACCGATTACCCAAACTCGGTGGGACCGATTTTGGTAATAGGCAAACAGAGAGTTGGTCAGGCAAACTCGGTGGGACCGATTCGCTCATCTTAGTTAGACCGAAACGTTATGAAGGGGAAACAGAGAGTTTGCATTGCAATCTCGGTGGGACCAATCGCTCATTTCGATTGGACCGAAATGTTATGAAGGGAAACAGAGAGTTTGCAATCCCATCTCGGTGAGACTGAGATCCCTACCGGTGAGACCGAATTGATTAGGATTTCTGGCAGTGGCTATGTCAAATGAACTCGGTGGCGCCGGATAGAAGATTTCGGTGGGGCCGATTTTGACTTTTGGTTTGGGACATATGTGTATATGAGAAAGTAGTTGAGGGTTTTTGGAGCATATCACTAAGCATTTTGAGCATGTGACTCATTAACCAACACCTCATCCCCTTTTAATAGTATTGGCTTTTCCTATGGACTCAATGTGATCTTGGATCGCTAAAATGAAAAATGTAGAGTCTTGTGCATTGAGCTTGAGCCAATCTTTTGTCCTTAGCATTTTGAGGGGTCCACTTTCTAATACATGCCATGCCAATCATTGAGCTTTTCCTGAAATATTTATCTTCAAATAGAATTAGCTCTATGAGCTATATGTTGTTAGGAATTACCAAAACCACCCAGGGATAGTTGCACTTTCAATCTCCCCCTTTTTGATAATTGATGACAACATATGGATCAAAGCTTCGACAAATGATAATAAGATTGAAAAACATCGTCGCTTTGAGAAGTATGTGATAAGCGAGAGCTCCCCCTAAATTTGTGCATTATTCAAAATTTGCTTTTGAATGCAAATGCACAATCGATTAGGTTCATGGGTCACTCTTCCATGTCATATACATCTTGGTGGAGCGCTCAAAATGATAGAAATTAAAAGCATGCACTCATCACCAAGCAAGTGAATGATCATATATGAGATATAACAGATAGCATCATTCAACCAAACATTAAGGTAGCATATGATCAACCACATGATCACATAAGTATCTCACAAGGACATAAAAGTATCTCACACAACCACAACAATTTAAACCAAAAGGAAGAGAGATAAAAAGCAAGACACTCTCTCTCGAAGCCTATGATCTATACATATTTCTCCCCCGTTGGCAACAAGTTACCAAAAAGTTCGAAAATGCATAGTGCTATACGTCTCTCAGGCTTGGTCTTTGGGAGGTGATGTAGAGAGAACTCCAAGGACAAAGACTTCCGATGACGTAGTTGGAGCTGATGGAGTGGGTGCTGGAGGTGGCACTGGAGCTGTAGCTGCTGGTGCTGACACTGAAGCTCTGGCATCTGAGACTGGCACTGCAGCAGACCTTGGACCTCGTGGCACATGCTTAAAGGCATTAGTAGTTGCCTTCCCTTTCCTCTCCTCTACTTCCTCCTGAAGATGCTCAACTGCAGTCTGAATCTTTATCACCTTCAGATCAAGATAATAGAATTTCGTCTCCACAATCCTCTCCAGGCTCTCCTGATTCTGAGTCAGGGTGGCTGTCAGTGTCAAAACCGGCGGATCTCGGGTAGGGGGTCCCGAACTGTGCGTCTAGGATCGATGGTAATAGGAGGCAGGGGACATGATGTTTACCCAGGTTCGGGCCCTCTTGATTGAGGTAATACCCTACGTCCTGCTTGATTGATATTGATGATACGAGTATTACAAGAGTTGATCTACCACGAGATCGTAGAGGCTAAAACCCTAGAAGCTAGCCTATGGTATGATTGTTGTATATTATCTATCGACTAGCCTGGCCTCGGTTTATATAATGCACCGGAGGCCTAGGATAACAAGAGCCCTAGCAGAATACGCCGGTCGGGAGGAGTCCTTGTCTCGATCACCAAGTCTTGTAGAATCTTCCATGTATGCGGCAGTTGTCCGAACTGGCCCATGAGTATACGGCCATGGGGGGTCCTCGGCCCAATCTAACAGATCGGGAGACGACATGGTGAGTACCCCCTGGTCCAGGACACCGTCAGTAGCCCCCTGAACCGGTCTTCAAGTTAGGGACGCTCCTCGATTCTTCCGAACTATTCTTCATCTTCAGTTGCCGGTCTTGGAAACTGGTTCAACAAATCTTCCCATCTTCGATCTTGAGGATCGCCGAAATGCATTCGACGAGTTTACATGTCAGGTATCCGAGGAGCCCCTTTAAGTTTCCGGCCTTTATCAATCCCTTGTTATTTTTATGCCACGCCTCGGGTTTGAAGTTGTTCCCGGGAGGCAGTGTCCTCTTGCGTCCGAGCTCTAACGCCGGATAGCATTCGAGGTATCTTTTGCAGCCAAGCACTAATGTCGGACTGCTTCTGAGCTTCAACGCCGAAATGTATCTGAGCTCCAACGCCGGACTGTGTCCAAGCTCCAATGCCGGACTATATCCAAGATGTCATAGATCATCTTGGCCCAAAAAAGTTGAAGGAGTTTAGCCGAGCTTAATGCCAGAAATGCCCTCTATGGAGCCAGCCACTAGCGCCCGAGCTTTATGCCGGACTGCTTCCGAGCTCGTGCACCACCCCGACTGTGGGCCGATTTTTTGTCAATATTTTCGATTGGTGCAATTTATTCTCTGCCGAGATATATAACCAGTAGACCTCAAGGTGTGTATCAGTTTAAAACCCAAGATGCACCTGAAGGATGACGTTAGACCGCTGATCCCAGTAACCGCTGAGACTCAGGTTGATTTGTAAAATCGGCCTGAGGATCAAGTCCTAGATCGGCAGGATACTTCGGGACACAAAAAGCGGCATGCTCAGTCTTCGAGACTCAGGTTGGGTGCAGCCGACCAACCTGAGGATCAAAATCTCCTCGGAAACTGTATTGCACTTAAAATTTTCTGCATTGGATAGGCAATGCAGTAGCCCCCGAGACACTGGTCGGGTGGCAACACCAGATCAGGGGATCGATGTGCCCCTTTAATATTTGTAAATAATAAGCCCGAAGCCCAGTAGCCCCCGAGCCTTAATGCGGGCACGGGTGGCCAAATTAAGGATCAATATCCATAGTAAAATCACAAATTATGTGTAATGACTCTATGTATCCAAGTACTTTACGTCATTAATGCTTGGATCCGCATTGTACAAAACTTTGTTGACCGACCATCGGCTTCCACCTCCTCGGACAGTAGCCGAGGAGTGTTTGTCCTACTTTATAAAGCCTTTATGAGGGCAAAGATTTACGACAAACAAGGCAACCTGGCCATACGGTTTTATAAACAAAGGTACGCAGAGAGATATGTTATATTACTGTTTAACATAAGAAATGTCTTCCAAAGAAAATAGTCCCGATATCGGTTCCTTTCTTTGGGTTGTCATGCTAAGCATGATCATGAAATCTCAGCTCTAATGTAAGAGCAAAGTATCGAGGATTTAGTTTGGGAGGCCGGTTAATAGCCCCCGGTAGTGTTCGGCGACAGTCGAGGTCAAGCCGAAAACACTTCGGCCATTGTTATGAGTGGCCTGTCATTTAACACAGTCATCGGATCGCTGACCAATTTACGCTTATTGTAACAGTCAGTTTTCGGCTTTCTCCACTGAGGTGCTTAACCGTGTGAGCTGGAAGCACAATCGCAGTGGTTCTCCCTTTGCACGCCTAGCCGAACAAAGCGGAACATAGGAAGCAAGTGCAGGAGCCGGGCAACCCAACTATTGACCGAAGACACGATTCGAAACCGATGCATATATAGTAATATCCAAGAATATTTTTGCCGAATCTATAAAGGTGCCCAGCATTGCACTGCGAGACTTGTGCTGAAAACACACAAATATTTTAAAAGTGCCATAAGCTTGGAAAACCAAAAAACGTCAATGAAAACTTGACGTCCGAACAAGATCAAGTGTTCGGTGCCAATCCGAAAATTGGTCTTAGAAAAAAAGAGTGCTTCTGTCGGGCTTTAACATTACACATCTGATCTCAAGACTTCAAGCGGTTCAGCCTACGACTGCAGCCTCCTATCCCGAAGGCGGAGTGCTTCTCGTTAGACCAGTTTAGCGAACTAAACTTGAGCGGTCACTAGAGAGAAAATGGGTTATCTGGCTATTGACCACACACTCACGTCGAAAAAGGAGTGATAGAAAAAGACTTTGCAACGACCAAGAAGAAAACACATTTACTATAAAATAGCTCATATAAATTTTAAGAGCCCCCAAGTGACTTGGGTAAAAGATTTTATGTATAATGATTGTATGTACCGAAGTACTTATATCATATCTTTGTTCAACCGAACTTTAAACACGTCTTAACCGACCGTCGGCTTCTCCCTCTTCGGTCAAGGACCGAAAAGTGTTATGTACTCCACCTGTCGACAATATCGACAGTGTTTCCAATAACCAGGCAACCGGGCCATAAGGCTGTAACAGACAAAGCGTGCTCAGGGAACTTATGCTATATTACAAACGAAGTGTAAGAAGCATCTTCGAAGAAAATAGTGCCCCCACCGATACCTTTCTTTGGTGCTCATTATTACTATGAGACTTGTGCAATATATTTTTTGTACTCATGAGTTCCGTTGTGTGCCGACCATGATTGAAAACAATAAGAGCGCTAGCTTTCGGCTTCACCCAGTCTGAGGTCAGAGCTTGGAGGATCCGGTCGTGACAATCGCAGAGGTGCTCCCTTTACTCCCTAGCCGAACAATCGGGAATGTAGGGGTAAGCACAGGAGCCAGGCAACCCAGCTTGCAAATCGGTTAAGTCAATATGGTGCATATTGTGGCGTAATACACGAACAAGGAACGAAGTTGTACAAGTATAATCATATGCAAGAGGAAAAGCTTCATAAAGGAAGCCCCCAAATAAACCGGGTATTTGAATTTGTGCGTCACAAACAAAGTTTGGACAAGGAAATTTTTACAAGCAATTTTTTTTCCAAAAAGGTATAATGCTTGGTCGAACCGAACACAAGTTAAAATTTTAAAACTTGGAGCATGAAGGAAACTTAGCTGATTAATGTGTTCGGTATTGACGACGCAGTCCGAGCTTGATGCGGGACAAGGTTCCATCCCCCAAGCCAGTCCCGAGGTGGCGGAGCAAAAGCTCGGCACTCCGAAGTTGTGACATAGCATGGTCAATGCAGGCCGGCAGAGTGATGCCGAAGTCCCCGGCATGGGGTAATGAAGTGTTGACGAAGCCCACCGTCCAGCCGAGGTGACGCCAAAGGATATAGTCCGGCTGGATCATTTTCCTGTGCACAAAAAATAGTGCAAACCGGAGATAATAGTAATGATAATAATTAAAAAAATGTTACATAATAAATAATTTATGCACAGTGAGTAATAAAAGAAATATGGCCTGGCGCCAAAGTCAATGTCGATGCAGGATGTCAGCGTGATGCGGTAAAGGCGCGGCAAAGCATGAATTCACAGGTCGGTCCGAGTTCCGGATGCGGCGTTCGCCGGACTATGTACGGAAACTTGACCGAACCACCATGCGATCGTCGTTAATGCGGCCACCATTTGATAGGCCCGCGTACATATGATGGACAAACCAGAGTAATAATTCTTTGGGAAAATGAACCCAAACAAGCAAAAAATACTAGGATTAATAGCACCTGGTTTATTTGTTGTAGCAATCCGAAGAAAGGTGATTCCCAAAATTGGGACTCGATCCGCGCACTCATTGCCTGATGGGCGATAAAGCGACGGCACGGCGATGCTGGCAAAGGTTGGCTCGCCGAGGCAAAGCCCTCGGTCCAGCTAACGTGACGGAGCTGGTCGGCTAGTGACGCCGAAGTCTCCGGAGTATAGGTTGATGAAGATATGACGAAGCCCCCGGTCCAGCCGAGATGTCAAAGTAGGTCGGCGTGATGGACACCGGCTTGAAGAAGCAACAGTGCGGCCCTGCCGATGCAGGTCATGACGTGGTCGATGCCGGCTTGATGAAGTGATCGTGCGATGATGCCGGTATGCCCGCTCCGTGTAATCCGTGGGGCGGCGATGTTGGTGATGATTTATCATTCGCGATGTCGGACTCTTGTTCGGCTTGTTGAGATGATGATCCGAAGAAGTTGAGATCGGCTCAACAAAGTGACGACGTGTCTAGCGCAGGTCGGCAGCCTTGGAGTAATATTACCTGACTGGTTTGACACCAGCAAGATGATGAAGATAACCTCAGGGGAGGCTTAAAAATTTACGGGCGCGTGTTTAAAAACAACGAAGAATACCCTAGAAGAGAATTCCTCTAAAAAGGTTGTCTAACGTCACGTTCATAAAGAAACATGAATTCGGGTCAGACCCGTATTCGCGCAGAAAACGGATCCAAAAATTGATCCACTCATCGGAAGGTTCTCAGAGTTTAATCCGTCGGATCGAGCTGAAATTTGAGGGGTGGTAGATATGGGAATTCCGCAGTAGATGAATGGTTTGATCTTCCAAAGGACCTCCGAGCTAGGCTCTGGAGACCACGCCCTAAACTCGTCTAGATTTCTGTCCAGATTTGACAGGGCTCCGGTATATCGTAGATTTTCGGAGATTCCTCCATCGGAACTTGACGAAATTTTGCATGGCTGTTATAGACTCAATTCCGCACTATTCCACCAAAGGGTTCGTCAAAGAGATGCTCTAAGAGGTGTTGGCAGCGGATACAAGTTTGCTGTTCAGAAAAATAGCACGGTCGCCCGAGGGCAATGTTGACGTTGAGCCCCTGAGTTCCATGGATGATTCCTCCATGATCTTGTTAGAGATCGGAGTTGATGTTGATGAAGGCCTCGTCCGAACATGACGATCGGAGATGGAGCACGGTCCTCGGTCGAGCCAAGGTGACCAGTTGAGCCGGCGAAACATGCCGGCATCGCAGTTGCCCTGCAGACGAGCCATCGATCCTTTTGCCGATCACACAGCGGAACTCTCAATGAAAGCACCAATGTCGGTGTCAAAACCGGCGGATCTCGGGTAGGGGGTCCCGAACTGTGCGTCTAGGATCGATGGTAACAGGAGGCAGGGGACTCGATGTTTACCCAGGTTTGGATCCTCTTGATGGAGGTAATACCCTACGTCCTGCTTGATTGATATTGATGATACGAGTATTACAAGAGTTGATCTACCATGAGATTGTAGAGGCTAAAACCCTAGAAGCTAGCCTATGGTATGATTGTTGTATATTATCTATCGACTAGCCTGGCCTCGGTTTATATAATGCACCAGAGGCCTAGGATAATAAGAGTCCTAGCCGAATACGCCGGGCGGGAGGAGTCCTTGTCTTGATCACCAGGTCTTGTAGAATCTTCCATGTATGCGGCAGTTGTTCGAACTAACCCATGAGTATACGGCCATGGGGGGTCCTCGGCCCAATCTAACTGATCGGGAGACGACGTGGTGAGTACCCCCTAGTCCAGGACACCGTTAGTGGCCAAGCCCTTCTCAATCCTCAGTGTAGCTTGAATCAGATAGCCTAACTGATCTTGCTTGCTCTTCAGGAAGACTCGAGATGCTTTTTCAATACTTGGCATCTGGGCAGCTTTCTCAACCTTTTCCTTGGCTCTCTTCTCCTAGACTTGAGCTGATGATGGTTCCTCCTCATTCATCACAACAGTGTTGTCTTCAAATTCAGGATATAGAGGTAGATGCTCCTTGTCCAGAAATAAGTCCCTATGGCCATCTTAGAATTGATGAGCTCCTGAGTATGTGGAGCATACCCACAACTCCTCTTTTGATCATCAATAGTCCTCTTGATCGTTTCGACAATCAAACTCATAACTTTGAACTTCTGGGGAGCATCAAAAATTTGCAGCATGTTGATGGAGTGTCCTCTTATCATCTTGTGATCTCCTGACTTGGGTAGCAATGTGTGCCTTAAGATCCAGTTGATCGTAGGCAGACCAGACAACAAGAAATGCTCAGATCCAAGCTTGGGAGTTTCCAAAGCCTTATCAGGGATCTCCTTATACATGTTTTCCATTGAGTTGTGGTCTTTCTTCTTGGTGGTATACACCTCCAAGTCATCTTCATGTTCTTTGGGGGCATTGATTAGCTTGGCCCATTCTTCAACTGTGGACTGGTACCTGGTACCCTCAGACATCCAAACTATCCTTCCATCTGGATAGAAGTGGGCAGTGGAGTAGAACTACATGATCAACTCATCATTCCACTTGGTGAGCTTTTGTCCAATGAATTCATCAACTCCACATGCCTTAAAGCTGTCATACACTCCATGGAAGTGATCTTCATTTTCCCGGATGTATTCCCAGTCCACCCATTTCATGACACACACTATGGGCTTCTTGTCAAGAAAAATTGTCTCATAGAAATCTTGTTGTTCCTTTGTATGGAACCTGTAGTCAACTGCAATCCTCCTCCTAACAGCATAGGGATCAGACTATCTCCATAATCTCAATCCTGCATCTTTCCTGATGTGCATGTTCTCAGCGACTGGATGAGCATAATTGTGGTCAGGAATTTTGGGCTTCAACTTCTTCAAAACAAGAGAATCATCTTCCTCTTCTTTAGCTTCAGGCACTGGGGCCTTGTTCTTCTCCTCGGCGGGTATACTCATGGTGTTCCTCTTGGGCTTTGGGGGTTTCTGAGCAGCAGCCTTGGGAGCAGATTTGGGCTTAGATGGAGCAACCCCTGACTTGATTGCATCTCCCATAAGATTTTGAGACCTAGGAGTTGGTGCAGCATCCTCTTCCTCCTCCTCTTCTTCTGTATCTCTCATAATGGGGGATCTTCCTAGCACTCTGGCAGTGGTCTTCTTGACTCTTTCCTTCCTTTTCTTTCCTTCTCCAACAACCTCTTCAGTAGGCTTGGAGGTTTCAGCAGTAGAGGCTCTCACCTTTAAGGTTGGCACCCTCTTGGCAGGGGCCTTCTTGTGCAGGCCAGGCTTAGTTGATGCAACTGTGTCATACTCCTTCTTCAACACCTTCTTCTTAGAGATGACTTCCTCCTCAACAGCCACATAGTCCTCATCTTCAGAGTCTGAGGTTTTCTTCTTCCTTGTTCTGGTGGCTACCTTGGGCAAGTTGCTTGGTGTGCTCCTGCTGCCATCATCAGAAGTGCTGGAGGGACTAGTGCCCTCACTCAATTGTACCTGTTCCTCTTACTTGTTATGGTTGTCGCTCTGGTCAGACATTTCTGCAAACTTACTGACCCTGTGAATAGATATGGATGAGGTAGAGTGGATGAGCATCACAAAGTGCAGAGTTTTTGCAAAAAGAATGACTTAGAAACTTAGTTTTAGTTCTTCATAGAAAGCATTTCGGAGCTACCAATTTGTAAACTCGATGATACCGAAGCAGCTTTTGGAACCTAAACTAGTGAACTCGGCAGACCGAGTTACAGTTCGGTGGCACCGAGACTGCTAGGGTTTCACAAAGAATCGAACTCGATCACACCGATTTGCAGTTTTCGGTCAGACCGAAAGTGCAACTGCAATGGCCTAAACCAAATCAGTGAGACCGATTCCTACAATTCAGTCAGTCCGAGATGAGTCCTACGGAGACCTAACCCTAAATCTTCAAATCAAACCTAACCTAAGGGATGTTTTCAGTGGATATATTGATTGCAAACGTGGTCATGATCATGGCAAAGTAATGTGCTACAAATCGGAGTTAAAGCAATAGCACAAAAGATCGAACTCATAACCTAATTCGGCGGAGTTCACTACGGCGGCAATGGAGGGGAAGAAATCCGTTGACAGCGATGGAAACCTGCGGCGGGAGGTTGCTGGCGGTGAGAGGATGGTCCGGAGACCCGATCCGGCAGAGCAGGACACGCGCGGGCTGAGAGGTTTTGAAGAATTTTCCAAAATCTCACTCGTGGGTATATATATCCCAACCCTGTCGGTGTGACCGAGTGGATGATTCGGTCATACCAACTAGAACTGCAAGCGGTTACTACAACTCGGTGTGACCGAAAAGTTCTAGTCGGTTGCACCGAGATTGAAAACCTAGATCAACTTAGTGGTCTCGGTGTGACCGAAATGGATGACTCGGTCATACCGAAATGGACAAAGAGGTTTTGGAAGTTCAAGTCTATCACGAATTGGGGACTCCGAGTGCCCCTCACACAGAGTGGTTCGAATCTGACTTGATCAAACTTTGTGATGTAGCATGAATAGAGTTTGAGACGAGAAAAACATAGATAGCTAGAGAGAGTTCTTAGGCATTCTTGTCCATCCATTTGGCAAAAGAGAAATAGACAAACAGTGAAAGCAACAAATGGATGTCCTTGAATGAGTAAAATATGCATCCAACATGCTCACACAATGAAATGACAAATGAAATATGTGACAAAGCATGCACAATCACTCTAGCATCTATCAAGCAATTTGGCGATGACTAGGTCATCTATATATGAGTATATTGACTTAGGAGTCAAATGAGAACATTTGATCATAGGTCATACTCATCGTTTAAGCACAAGTGGGGTTGCCACTTTTACATAAAGCATTGTTGTGCTCACATCATTAGAGTTGCTTTAGCTCAATTGATTAGAGTAAAGCTCCCCCTAGATGTGATATCCCCCCTAGGAGGGATGAACTAACCTTGGGTTTTTTCAATGATGACTTCATGTATGTGTTGAAGATGTAGATGCTCAATGTTGATGTAGATCATTCGGAGCAATCTTTTGGAGTGAGTTGCACTTTCAATATGTACACGGGTTAGTCCCACAAGGAACAAACAAGGATATCCATAAACATAGAGTGAAGTTCACATTGGATGATGTCCATGAAAGCATTAGGTTACCTTGTCCCTTGTCTTACCGACAAGAGGGTTTGTGACTCCTTGAACTAGTGCAATACGTGGAATTTGTTTGCACTTGTCCTTGCCAAAATGATATGAGTGAAGTATGTTGGCGAAGTCACCCTCAAGAGCTCTCTAGTTCTTCATCTTAGGGATCCACACCATCTTGATGGGAATCCTTGGAGTTGTAGTCGTACTTGATGAAGTGGAACTTGATGTATTCTTGGGAACCCACTTGACCAAGGCCTTAGGTGCTTCTTCAAATGCATCAATTTCCTCTTGAAGCTTATCCTTGCCTTTTAGCTTGTGGTCTTGTGATGGAAGATCATCTTGATCTTGTGTTCCTTGGAAAGAAGTAGGATCATACTTATCTTGTTGAGGAACGAACTTCGTCTTAGGGTATTGATCTTCTTCCCACTCAACTCCATTGGCATTGAACTTTCGTTCAAAACCAACACTTGATTCTTCCGGTGTCTTCCTTGCTTGTGTACAATTTCCTCAAATTGCTTACTTCCGGCATGGCTCTTGTAAACACCTTTCTCTATAATCCCCTTCAATAAGCTATTTTCTTGCTCAAGTGTAACTTGGCTAAGAGAATCATTAGTGGAATCAAGAGAACTACTAGAAGCAACAACATTGGATTTAGCATGATTGTTGTTACTACTAGAAGAAGAATCTTTATTGTTCTTGTTGCTAGATTTAACTTGTGGCATGTAAGTAGACAAGAGTAAACGCTTGGCAATGTAATAAGAACTTTTCTTGCAAAGATCATCATTGATTGCTTTTAAGAACTCGTGCTCTTGCTCAAGGTTGAGCTTTTCAAAACATAGCTTCTCATGAGTCTTTAAAAGTTCTCGATGATCTTCCAAGGTAGTTTCATGAGCTAACTTAAGAGTTTTTAGTTCTTTAGTTAGATGCACAATCTCCTTCTTATCATTGTCATTCGTTTTATCTTGATTAGTGTGATTAATAGCAAGTTCATCATAGTTTTCATAACCAGAGTGTCAACAAGTAAATCATCATCACCTAGCAAATCATCTTCATCGCTATTGAAATCAACATACTCGGGGTGTGATACCTTTGGGCCTTTAGCCATGAAGCATCTTCCAATTCCTTCATTTGGTGACTCAAATATGCCTTAGGAGTTGGTTGACACAAGTACTAGACCGGCAACACCTTCATCTTGAGTATATTCGGAGTCGGAGTGATAACTTCTCTCGGAGTGATCGTCGGAGTCGGAGCCGGATACCTACTCACCAACATGAGCTTGATGTCTTCATTTTGTTTAGCTCTTTGATGACTTGTCCTTCCATTTTGAATCCTTGCTTCTCTGTGATGTTCTTCGTTCATAACGGTCATCTCTACTCCTTCTCTCTCTTGGTGGTGATTCTTCTCTTCTACTTCTTATTTTGTAGGGAGAATCTTATCTTCTTTTGTAGGGAGCCGTACACTCATTGGAATAGTGTCCGGGTCTTCCACAATTGTAGCAATTGCACTCATGACTAGAAGATCTTTTGTCATTGTAGGACCTTGTCTTGGAACTTCTTTCCTTGCTTCTATTCTTGTAAAACTTGTTGAAGTTCTTCACCATCAGGCTCAATTCTTCGTTGAAGGTTTGTTTCTCACTTGATTATGTGGGAGCATCACATGAGGCTTTGTAAGCACCACTTGACTTGTTGTGAAGCTCTTCCTTATCCTTGAGTGACATCTCATGAGCAACAATCCTTCCGATGACTTCCGTCGGCTTGAGATATTTGTAATTGGGCATCATTTGGATCAATGTTCACACGGTATCATATTTTCCATCCAAGGCTCTTAGGATCTTCTTGCTGATGAATCTATCAGTCATCTCTTCACTTCCTAAGCCGGCAATCTCATTTGTGATGAGAGCAATCCTAGAGTACATTTCAGTGACACCTTCACCATCCTTCATTTTGAACTTGTCAAGTTGACTTTGAAGCACATCCAATTTGGATTCCTTGACGGAGTCGGTACCTTCGTGCATATGAATCAAAGTATCCCAAATTTCCTTTGCATTCTCAAGACGGCTGATTTTGTTGAATTCTTCGGTGCACAATCCGTTGAAGAGAATATCACAAGCTTAAGAATTGTATTGCAGCATCTTCAACTCTTCCGCGGTAGCTTCAGGTTCGGTTCTCTCCCATCAAAGAATTCACCTTGCAAGCCAATACACACAATAGCCCAAACGGCAGGGTTATGTCCAAGAATATGCATTTTCATCTTATGCTTCCAACTAGCAAAATTAGTACCATCAAAGTAAGGACCTCTACGGTGGTAATTTCCCTCACTAGACGTCATACTCTCCTAGGTTGTGAAACCAAGGCTATGATCACCAAAATCTATGGGCATAAAGGCATATGGAGACCAAAGCTCTGATACCACTTGTAGGATCGAAAGTATGTCTAGAGGGGGGGGATTAGACTACTTGACAAAATAAAAATCTAGCCTTTTCCCAATTTTAAGTCTTGGCAGATTTTAGCAACTTAGCAGAAACAAGCAATTAACCTACACATGCAATTCTAAGAGTATAGCAGCGGAATGTAAAACCGTTGCATATGAGGGTAAAGGGAGGAGTTTTGAGGGAGCAAACACAATGTAGACACGGAGATTTTTGGTGTGGTTCCGATAGGTGGTGCTGTCGTACATCCACGTTGATGGAGACTTCAACCCATGAAGGGTAACAGTTGCGTGAGTCCACGGAGGGCTCCACCCATGAAGGGTCCATGAAGAAACAACCTTGTATATCCCACCATGGCCATCGCCCACGAAGGGCTTGCCTCACTAGGGTAGATCTTCACGAAGTAGGCGATCTCCTTGCGCGTACAAACTCCTTGGTTCAACTCCACAATCTTGACGGAGGCTCCCAAGTGACACCTAAGCAATCTAGGAGACACCACTATCCAAAAGGTAATAGATGGTGTGTTGATGATGAACTCCTTGCTCTTGTGCTTCAAATGATAGTCTCCTCAACACTCAACTCTCTCTCATAGGATTGGATTTGGTAGAAAGATGATTTGAGTGCAAAGCAACTTGAGGAAGGCTAGAGATCAAGATTTATGTGGTTGGAATGGAATATCTTGACCTTAAAACAAGGGTAGGTGGTTCTCTCTCAGAAAATGTATGTTGGAAGTGTAGGCATATTTTCTGATAGCTCTCTTCATGAATGAAGAGTGGGTGGAGGGGTATAACTAGCCTCCACACAAAATCTAACCGTTACACACAAGTCACCTAACTCGGTGGGACCGAATCATACAACTCGGTCAGACTGATTTTGTTCAAAATGTGACCATTAGGGTTTTCGGTGGGACCGACATGTCATCTCGGTGGGACCGATTCCATTAGGGTTGGGGCATAATGTAATCTCGGTGAGACCGATTACCCAAACTCGGTGGGACCGATTCCATTAGGGTTAGGGCATAACGTAATCTCGATGAGACCGATTACCCAAACTTGATGGGACCGATTTTGGTAATAGGCAAACAGAGAGTTGGTCAGGCAAACTCGGTGGGACCGATTCGCTCATCTCGGTTAGACCAAAACATTGCAAAGGGGAAACACAGAGTTTGCATTGCAATCTCGGTGGGACCGATCGCTCATTTCGGTTGGACCGAAACGTTATGAAGGGAAACAGAGAGTTTGCAATCACATCTCGGTGAGACCGAGATCCCTATCGGTGAGACCGAATCGATTAGGGTTTTTGGCAGTGGCTATGTCAAATGAACTCGGTGGCGCCGGATAGAAGATTTCAGTGGGGCTGAGTTTGACTTTTTGT
This sequence comes from Triticum urartu, assembly GCF_003073215.2. Lineage (NCBI taxonomy): Eukaryota > Viridiplantae > Streptophyta > Magnoliopsida > Poales > Poaceae > Triticum > Triticum urartu. The sequence goes on along the minus strand of NC_053026.1, from coordinate 100,192,697 downwards.
TTGGGACATATGTGGATATGAGAAAGTAGTTGAGGGTTTTTGGAGCATATCACTAAGCATTTTGAGCAAGTGACTCATTAAGCAACACCTCATCCCCTTTCAATAGTATTGGCTTTTCCTATGGACTCAATGTGATCTTGGATCACTAAAATGAAAAATGTAGAGTCTTGTGCTTTGAGCTTGAGCCAATCTTTTGTCCTTAGCATTTTGAGGGGTCCACTTTCTAGTCCATGCCATGCTAATCATTAAGCTTTTCCTGAAATATTTATCTTCAAATAACATTAGCTCAATGAGCTATATGTTGTTAGGAATTACCAAAACCACCCAGGGATAGTTGCACTTGCAATGGCATCAAGCCGAGGGCGGGCATCGACCAGCTGCTTCACGAGCCCAAAGTAGCTGCTGGGTATGGCATCGGCATGCCATAGATGGATTATCAAATCCTCATGGCCAGTTCGGCCACCCTATGCAGTTTGGTCAGCTGTTTTAGCTGATCGCTAAAGGGCACCGGATGCTCTGTCGCAAGGTATTGCGGCCAGAACAGCTTCTCTGTTGAGATCCCCTCTTCGACTCGGAAGAATTCCACAGGATCGGCAACACTGCGCAGCAGATCCACAAACGCCCCTGGAGAACTCCAAATCCAGTCAGCAAGAGGGACTTTTTCTTCACATACTTGCTCTGCATAATGAAGGTCTTACCCGCCGTGATTTTTTTGGCCTCCTGGATTTCCTGGAGGGCGCCCTGGGCTTCAACTCGGGCATCATGTGTGCTTTGGCGGGCCTTGGCAAGTTCAGACTCTTGATCCACAATATTGCGCTCCAAGGACTCGCATTTCTTCACAGCGTCCTGGAGCTCTTGCTGGACCTCACCAACCCTGGCCTCATGTTTCTCGCGAGCGGCTTGTTCCTTTGCCGCTCTCTCCTGGGTTTCGGCCAACGCCTTCTTGAGGGTCTCCACCTGGTCGCCGATCCTACAAAATATAATGGCACTATGATCAACACAAATCATTGAGTACTTACGATTCGTCCAGGGGCTTATCCCTGGGGCGCCACTCGGAGCTGCTATCGATGTCCCACGCAGAGTTGTCCGTGGGGGAGACCTTCCCCTTCTTGGACACCTCTACCTCCAGATTCATGGAGGCCGCCCTTTTCTGTAGTTTGTGCAGAAATGTTCTCGGAATGACCTAAAAATCAATAGAGAATTATTTTGGAATATATAAAAAAATACTAGAAGAAACATCCATGTTTGGGGGCCCACACCCTGTTCACAAGGGTGGGGGGCGCGCCCAGGAGAATTATTTTGGAATATATAAAAAATACTGGAAGAAAGATCCACGTCAGGGGGCCCACACCCTGTCCACAAGGGTGGGGGGGCGCCCTACCCCCTGGGCGCGCCCCCTGCCTCGTGGGCCCCTGACGCTCCACCGACCTCAACCCCGACTCCATATATTCACTTTCGGGGAGAAAAAACCCAGAGAGAAGGATTCATCGCGTTTTACAATACTGAGCCGCCGCCAAGCCCTAAACTCTCTCGGGAGGGCTGATCTGGAGTCCGTTCGGAGCTCCGGAGAGGGAAATCCGTCGCCATCGTCATCATCAACCTTCCTCCATCACCAATTTCATGATGCTCACCGCCATGCGTGAGTAATTCCATCATAGGCTTGCTGGATGGTGATGGGTTGGATGAGATTTATCATGTAATCTAGTTAGTTTTGTTAGGGTTTGATCCCTAGTATCCACTATGTTCTGAGATTGATGTTGCTATGACTTTGCTATGCTTAATGCTTGTGACTAGGGCCTGAGTGCCATGATTTCAGATCTAAACCTATTTTGTTTTCATCAATATATGAGAGTTCTTGATCCTATCTTGCAAGTCTATAGTCACCTACTATATGTTATGATTCGGCAACCCCGAAGTGACAATAGTCGGGACCACTCCCGGTGATGACCGTAGTTTGAGGAGCTCACGTATTCACTATGTGTTAATGCTTTGGTCGGATACTCTATTAAAAGGAGGCCTTAATATCCCTTAGTTTCTAATAGGACCCTGCTGCCACAGGAGGGTAGTACAAAATATGTCATGCAAGTTCTTTTCCATAAGCACGTATGATTATATTCGGAATACATGCCTACATTACATTGATGAACTGGAGCTAGTTCTGTGTCACCCTAGGTTATGACTGTTACATGATCGATCGCATCCGGCATAATTCTTCATGACCGATCCATTGCCTACGAGCTTTCCATATATTGTTCTTCGCTTATTTACTTTTCCATTTCTATTGTTATCATCATTATAAAACACCAAAAATATTACTTTTGCTACCGCTACCTTTTACCACCGTTACCACTACTATCATATTACTTTGCTACTAAATACCTTGCTGCAGATATTAAGTTTCCAGGTGTGGTTGAATTGACAACTCAGCTGCTGATACTTGAGAATATTCTTTGGCTCCCCTTGTGTCAAATCAATAAATTTGGGTTGAATACTCTACCCTCGAAAACTATTGTGATCCCCTATACTTGTGGGTTATCAAGACTATTTTCTGGCGCCGTTGCTAGCGAGCATAGCTCTATTCTTTGAGTCACTTGGGATTTATATCTTCTTATCATTATGAAGAACTTGAAAGATCCAAGAACCAAGATTTATCCCTCAACTAGGAGGGGAGGTAAGGAACTGCCATATAGCTCTGCACTTGATTCACCTTCTGTTTTGAGTAAACTTGCGACACCTACACATGCTATTGGTTCTGATAGGTTGCATGTTATTGATGATACCACTTCTGATTTGCATGATATTTCTGATGAAACTACTTCTATGCTTGATACTATTGTGCCAGTAGGTGAATTTCTTGATGAAAAACTTGCTAGGGTTAGAGAGAATGAAATTATTGAAACTGATAATATTGATGAAAGTGACGATGAAGATTCTCCCCCTAGATATGAATTGCCTGTTGTTCCTGAAGGTTATGTTATGGATGAAGAAACTTCTAGAGACTTTCTTGCTTGCAATGATAGGAGTGATCTTAAGAAACTATTAGCTAAGTTGAAACAAAAATCTCTGAATGCTAGAATGAAATATGATCCTACTTATGCTACTTCACTTATCTTTGTTACTGATAAGGAATATGAAATCTCTGTCGACCCTGATATAATTACTTTGGTTGAATCTGATCCTTTCTATGGCTATGAATGTGAAACTATTGTGGCACATCTTACTAAATTAAATGATATAGCCACCCTGTTCACTAATGATGAGAAAACTCGCTACTACTATATCCTTAAAATATTTCCGTTCTCAATAAAGGGTGATGCTAAGGTATGGTTTAACTCTCTTGATCCTGGTTGTGTGCGTAGTCCCCAGGATATGATTTACTACTTCTCTGCTAAATATTTCCCTGCTCATAAGAAACAAGCTGTTTTAAGGGAAATATATAGTTTTGTGCAAATTGAAGAAGAGAGTCTCCCACAAGATTGGGGGAGGCTTCTCCGATTACTTAATTATTTGCCTGATCATCCTCTCAAGAAAAATGAAATACTTGATATCTTTTATAATGGACTAACCGATGCTTCCAGAGACCACCTGGATAGTTGTGCTGGTTGTGTTTTCAGGGAAAGAACTGTTGATGAAGCTGAAATTCTATTGAATAATATGTTGACTAATGAAAATAATTGGACACTTCCTGATCCAATCCCTGATCGAATTCCTGATCCAACTCCGAAGAAAAGGGGTATTCTATTTCTCAGTCCTGAAGATATGCAAGAGGCAAAGAAATCTATGAAAGAAAAAGGTATTAAAGCTGGAGATGTTAAGAATTTACCTCCTATTGAAGAAATACATGGTCTTAATTTACTGCCTGTTGAAGAAATACATGGTCTTGATAACCCGACACATGTAGTAAACGTAAATTCTCTCTATAGATATGATAAAGCTGAAATCCCTCCTGCTAAGTTTGCTAGCCAATGTTTGGATGAATTTGATAACTTTATGGTTAAGCCAGAAGATTTTAATGCTTATGTTGGCAGACAATTGAAACATAATGCTTATATGATTGAACACTTGAGTGATTATATGGCCAGTGTTAAAGGTGAACTTAAACTTATTAGTAAACATGCTTCTATGGTTACCACTAAGTAGAACAAGTACTTAAAGCTCAGAATGATTTTCTCAATGAATTAAAAAATAAGAATGATAATGTTGTTAGAGTTATGACTAGAGGTGGTAAAATGGCTCAGGAGCCTTTGTATCCTAAGGGCCACCCTAAGAAAATTGAGCAAGATTCTCAGAGAACTACTATATATGCACCTAGTCCTTCTAAAAGGAAGAAAAAGAAAAATGATAGGACTTTGCATGGTTCTAGTGAACCTGTTGATGACACACCTGAGAATCCCAATGATATTTCTATTTCTGATGCTGAAACACAATCTGGTAATGAGCATGAACCTAGTGATAATGTTAATAATGATGTTCATGTTGATGCTCAACCTAGTAATGACAATGAAGTAGAGACTTAACCTGCTGTTGATCTTGATAACCCACAATCAAAGAATCAATGTTATGATAAGAGAGACTTTGTTGCTAGGAAGCACGGTAAAGAAAGAGAACCATGGGTTCAGAAACCCATGCCTTTTCCTCCTAAACCATCCAATAAAAAGGATGATGCGGATTTTTAGTGCTTTGCTGAAATGATTAGAACTATCTTCTTGCGTATGCATTTGACTGATATGCTTAAAATGAATCCTTATGCTAAATACATGAAGGAAATAGTTACTAGTAAAAGAAAGATACCGGAAGCTGAAATTTCCACCATGCTTGCTAATTATACTTTTAAGGGTGGAATACCTATGAAACTAGGGGATCTCGATACACTTTCATGTTAATGGTAATGATCATACGGTACACTTTCCGAGGAAACAACCTCAAGTCCACAGTATCAATTCTATTGGAAAAAATTCAACTATTACTATTGGAGGTTTTGAATTTCCTCTTCCTACTGTCAACAAGAAATATGATATTCTTATTGTTGGGGACATGCATATCCCCGTTAAGGTAACCTAGTGTTATTCGAAAATTCTCCGGTTCCATGTTATTCGAAATGAGTTTGTTAACAAGACCTGATCAACCTTGTTAGTGGATTCCTTTTGATGAGCATGAGATGGATGAATTTAGAAAACACAAATCTCTGTACCCTCTTTTTACTTTCTGTTATTTATATTAAATAAAGCAAAAATAGTAATTTCTGTCAGTTTTCCGAATTATCCATGCAATAAAAAATACCCCAAAAATAAAAGTTCTCCAAATGCCCTGAAATTTAAATATGATTTTTTGGAATATCTGAGAATATTTGGCACTCAGAACACAGCAGGGGGAGCAAGCACTTGGCCACGAGGGTCCAGGGCGCGCCCACCCCCTAGGCGCTGATACGTCCATTTTGCATCATGCTTTTATATCGATATTTATTGCATTATGGACTGTTATTTCACTTTATGTCACAATACTTATGGCTATTCTCTCTTATTTTACAAGGTTTCCATAAAGAGGGAGATTGCCGGCAGCTGGAATTCTGGGCTGGAAAAGGAGCAAATATTAGAGACCTATTCTGCGCAACTCCAAAAGTCCTGAAACTCCACGGAACGCCTTAAAATAAATAAAGGAAAATCCTCGCAAAATATGAAGGCCAGGGGGCCCACACCCTTCTCACGAGGGTGGGGGGCGCGCCCCCCTAGGGCGCGCCCCCTACCTTGTGGGCCCCCTGGTGGCTCTCCGACATCCATCTTCTCCTATATGAAGTCTTTCGATGAGAAAAAAAATAAAAAGGAACTTTTCGGGACGAGACTCCGCTGCCACGAGGCGGAACCTTGGCGGATCCAATCTAGAGCTCCGTTAGAGCTGTTCTACCGGGGAAACTTCCCTCCCGGAGGGGGAAATCATCACCATCATCATCACCAACATTCCTCTCATCGGCAGAGGGCAATCTCCATCAACATCTTCACAAGCACCATCTCATCTCCGAACCCTAGTTCATCTCTTGTATCCAATTCTTGGCTCAAAGTCCAGGATTGGTGCTAGTAGGTTGCTTGTAGTGTTGATTACTCCTTGTAGTTGATGCTGGTTGGTTTAATTGGTGGAAGATCATATGTTCAGATCCTATATGCATATTATTACCCCTCTGATTATGAACATGAATATGCTTTGTGAGTAATTACGTTCGTTCCTGAGGACAAGGGAGAAGTCTTGCTATGAGTAGTCATGTGAATTTGGTATTCGTTTGATATTTTGATAAGATGTATGTTGTCTAGCCTCTAGTGGTGTTATGTGAACGTCGACTACATAACATTTCACCATTATTTGGGCCTAGAGGAAGGCATTGGGAAGTAATAAGTAGATGATGGGTTGCTAGAGTGACAGAAGCTTAAACCCTAGTTTATGCGTTGCTTCGTAAGGGGCTGATTTTGATCCATATGTTTCATGCTATGGTTAGGTTTACCTTAATACTTTTGTTGTAGTTGCAGATGCTTGCAATAGAGGTTAATCATAAGTGGGATGCTTGTTCAAGTAAGAACAGCACCCAAGCACCGGTCCACCCACATATCAAATTATCAAAGTATCGAATGCGAATCATATGAACGTGATGAAAACTAGCTTGACGATATTCCCATGTGTCCTCGGGAGCGCTTTTCCTATTATAAGAGTTTGTTTAGGCTTGTCCTTTGCTACAAAAGGATTGGGCCACCTTGCTGCACTTTATTTACTTTTGTTACTTGTTGCTCGTTACAATTTATCCTATCACAAAACTATCTGTTACCACTTATTTCAGTACTTGCAGAGAATACCTTGCTGAAAACCGCTTATCATTTCCTTCTGCTCCTCGTTGGGTTCGACACTCTTACTTATCGAAAGGACTACGATAGATCCCCTATACTTGTGGGTCATCAAGACTCTTTTCTGGCGCCATTTCTGGGGAGTGTAGCGCCTTTGGTAAGGAAAAATTTATATAGTGTGCTAAAATTTACTGTCACTTGTTACTATGGAAAGTAATACTCTGAGGGGCTTGTTCGGGGTATCTTCACCCCATCCAGTAGAGCAAAGAGTTGCTCCTCAACCTACTGAACCTATTGAAAATGAAACTCCTTTTGAATTTCCTTCAGCTATGATGGAAAAACTGCTAGCTAACCCTTTTACAGGAGATGGAACAAAGCATCCTGACGAGCACTTAATATATGTGGATGAAGTTTGTGTATTATTTAAGCTTGCAGGTATACCCGATGATGTTGCTAAGAAGGTCTTTCCTTTATCTTCGAAGGGAGACACATTGGTATGGTATAGGCTATTGCTGCCTCCTATTTTTCTAGACTATAAGAGTATGGTAGCACATGATTTTATCGTTAAGAATAAGGAAAAGATGTTTAAGTACAAGCTGATATTTGATAAAAATTACCCTGAGACTATTACTTTGCCTGCTGCTTCTTTGTTTGACCTATCTGTAGGGAAGTACCTTGTTCCGCCGGAGGCCATTCACGCCTACCAAAACCCCTCACCAGCTACAGAGCCCGAGCCTGAACCACAATTTGATCCTCACTGGCAGTCTGTTTATCAGTGGAATCCGGAAGAGATCGCCAATCAGTGGCCCCAGGGGGATTCTTCTCAATATGACCCCAACTATTACTTTGGATATCCCCAGGCCAGCCGTGGCTATAGACCAACTTAGGCCAAAAGCCTAAGCTTGGGGGAGTACGTATTTCTCACCGACATTACATTCATGTTCACACACTCATTCTAGTTGTTGGTGCTCATACTTTTTCATTGTAATATCCATGCTAGTTTACTTTCCTTTGTATGCTTTCTTCTTGTGTGTTTGATAAACGTTAAGAAAAATGAAAAAATAGTTGTAGCTTTTAGTTAGTTTACTTTTCATGATGTAGTAGTAATTAAAAAGAAAACCCAAAAATATTTCTCGTTCTTCTTTTGCTTGTTGGGAGCTTTCCCGTGTAAATAGTTTTATTTCTTTTCTTGTTCTTTGGGGTCGGGAGGAGAAGAACATAATGAAAATGTTAAAGTGGCTCTTATATGCATTATTGTTGATCTAACAAAGAGCCCATATTACCTTGTCTTCTCTCTTGAATTGTATGCTTGCAGATTCCGTCGGAGTCCAATGCACGATTATTATTATCCACACTATTTGGCCATGCACGTGAAAGGCAATAATGATGATTATATGATGAACTTATTGAGATGAGAAAAGCTGGTATGAAATCGACCTCTCTTGTTTTTGTAAATATGATTAGTTCATCATTCCTGATTCAGCCTATTATGAATAAACATGTTTGCAATGACAATTAGATATTATAGTTGCTTATGCCATGCTTAATTAGCTAGGAGCTTATAATGGTTTACCTTGCGTGCCAACATGCTATTAAAATGGTTGTGATGTGGTATGATAGGGTGGTATCCTCTTTTGAATGATTCAAGTGGCTTGACTTGGCACATGTTCACGCATGTAGTTGAAACAAAATCAACATAGCCTCTACGATATTTATGTTCATGGTGCATTATATCCTACTCATGCTTGCATTCGGTGTTGATTAATTTTAATGCATGTTCATGACTGTTGTCACTCTCTAGCTGGTCGCTTCCTAGTCTTTTTCTAGCCTTCACCTGTACTAAGCGGGAATACTGCTTGTGCATCCAATTCCATAAACCCCAAAGTTATTCCATATGAGTCCACCATACCTACCTATATACGGTATCTACCTGCCGTTCCAAGTAAATTTGTATGTGCCAAACTCTAAACCTTCAAATAAACATTCTGTTTTGTATGCTCGAATAGATCATGTATCAACTAGGGATGTTTGTATCTTCCATGCTAGGCGGGTTATTCTCTAGAGGAGTGGAATCCGCCCCTCACTCACGAGAAAGTGGCTGGTCACCGGGATGCCCAGTTGAGGGAGTCCTGGACTAAGGGGTCCTCGTGCGTCCGACCTGTTATCTATGGGCCAGACTGATGGGCTGTGAAGATACGAAGACCGAAGACTACACCCCTGTCCAGATGGGACTCTCCTTGGCGTGGAAGGCAAGCTTGGCGACGGAATATGTAGATTCCCTTCTTTGTAACCAACTCTGTGTAACCCTAGATCCTCCCGGTGTCTATATAAACCGGAGGGTGTAGTCCGGAAAGGATATACTCAACACCTTAGTCATACAGGCTAGACTTCTAGGGTTTAGCCATTACAATCTCGTGGTAGATCAACTCTTGTAATACTCATATTCATCAATATCAATCAAGCAGGACGTAGGGTATTACCTCCATCAAGAGGGCCCGAACCTAGGTAAAACTTTGTGTCCCCTGTCTCCTGTTACCATCAACCTTAGACGCACAGTTCGGGACCCCCTACCCGAGATCCGCCGGTTTTGACACCGACATTGGTGCTTTCATTGAGAGTTCCTCCGTGCTGTCGCTGAAAGGTTTGATGGCCCCTTCAATCGTCAATGATGACGCTGTCTGCGGAGAAACTTTCCTCCCTGGGTAGATCTTCATATTCGGCGGCTTCGCACTGCGGGCCAACTCGTTTGGCCATCTGGAGCAGACCGAAAGCTACGCCCCTGGCCATCAAGTCAGATTCGGGAGCTTGAACTACGTCGTGGACATCTGTGGAGACTTGATCTTTGCCAGATTCAATATCGCGGTGGCCGCTCCCGGTCACCCCGATGATCATCTCCTAAACCTGTCATCGGGCTGCATCCAGGAGATCACTCCTGTAACCGCTCTGGCCCTAGAGCTGGAGCAGGCCGCGCCATCCAAGAACGGGAGGATGAACCCCACCTCGGAGGCCGCAGATCCACGGTGTTGGAGCCGCACATGGACCTAGCCTCACACGATGCCTATGCCACCGGAACGCCAGACTCGTCTACGGCCGTAGGTTCCGAACCGCGCGAGCCCGTGGACGCCGAGCTTGATAGTTTATCGATCTTCAAATTCAGCCCCGTAGACATCTTCCAGCACTCGCCTTTGGGCGATGTGCTAAACTCGTTAAAAAACCTGTCCTTGGTGGAGGACTCTCAATCGAACTATATCTGGACCGGACTAGGGGCTGACGATGGAGAATTTTACTTCCCACCCGCCATCCAGTTTATAGCCACGATCGAGGATTTGACCGACGAACTTGATTACGACTCCGAGAACATCGACGGTATGGACGACGATGCCGGAGAAGAAGAGGCCTAGAACCCGCCGTTCACCGGACGCTGGACTGCCACTTCCTCGTCTGAAGTATACATGGTGGATGCACCAAAGGAGAACAACGGAGACGATAAGGAAGGCTCGGTTGAGGATAAACCTTCCGAAATACAGTCCAAGCGCCGGCATCAGCGGCGCCGCTCTAAATCACGCCGCAGTAAAGACAGCATCACCAGCACAGGAGAAGATGACACCCCGGAAGGTGCCGAAGACAACGAAGACCCCGTCGATAAAGCAAATAAACAAGATGAACGGGAAGATGAGCAGGTTAGCCTTGTTAAACAGGCCACGCACGAAGATTGGAGGACGATAATTACCTCCCGCTCTCCAAAGATAAGGTGAGCCTCGGCACCGAAGATTTCATCATGCCCGAGGAACCTCTTGAGTGGGAGTGCTTCAAGCGCCAGCTAATAGCCACGTCAAGGAGCCTAAAAAAGAAGCAGCAGCAGCTTCAAGCTGACCAAGATCTGCTCAATGATAAATGGACTGATGTCCTAGCAACCGAAGAGTATGGCCTCAAGTGCCCAACCAAAAGCTACCTAAAACGTAAATTGCTACCTCAGTTCGACAAGGAGGCGCCGGAGTACATACCACCATCGCATAATACGGCCGACTGAGCACCACATGGTCGGGACAGAATGGCAACTCATGCCGAACACCAGTCCGCCCCGCCTCATTCCTCAGGCAGAGGTAAATTAGCCCACGACCATGCATATGACCTTCGGCAGAACCTAAACAATAAAGTAGGACATACAAGATCAATCTACGGATCATGAGGGCGCGCCTCGACACGCGACCACGGCCACCTATTCGGACGTGACAAACCCAGTCATGCGGGGGCCGAACACCGCAGGTAGACTCTATCAGAGCTGCATCACGATACGGCTCGATATAGAGGCCACGCACACCCTCATTGATTCACTGACGAGGTCCTGGATCACGAATTCCCCGAAGGATTCAAGCCCATGAACATAGAATCATACGATGGAACCACGGACCCCGCGGTGTGGATCGAGGACTTCATTCTCCACATCCATATGGCCCGCGGAGATGACCTCCACGCCATAAAATACCTCCCTCTAAAACTCAAAGGGCCAGCTCGGCATTGGCTAAACAGTCTGCCTGAAAATCCCATTGGCAGCTGGGAGGACTTGGAAGAGGCTTTCCTCAATAACTTCCAAGGTACATATGTTCGACCTCCAGACGCTGATGACTTAAGGCATATAGTTCAACAGCCCAGAGAGTCCGCTAGGAAATTCTGGACAAGGTTCTTAACTATCCGGACGCTGAAGCTCTAGCGGCTTTTAAGCATTGCATCTGCGACGAATGGCTCACTCGCCACCTCGGCCAATAAAAGCCAAAATCCATGGGAGCCCTCACGGCACTCATGACCTGCTTTTGTGCGGGCGAGGACAGTTGGTTGGCCCGTAGCAAAAACAAACCAAGCGACGCCGGCACCCCTGAAGTTAAAAGCAACAAAGACAAGTCTCGACGCAATAGATACAAGCGCCGAAACAACAGTGACAACACCGATGATACGGTGGTCAACGCCGGATTCAGCGGCTCTAAGTCTGGTCAGCGGAAGAAGCCGTTCCAAAAGAAAAATTCGGGCCCATCCAGCTTGGACCGCATACATGACCATCCATGCCAGATTCACGGCACCCCTGACAAGCCTCCTAATCATACGAATAGAGAGTGCTAGGTTTTCAAACAGTCCGGCAAATTAAATGCCGAGAACAGGGAAAAGGGATCGCAAAGCGAGGACGATGATGAAGAGCCACGACAACTGAACACAGGGGGACAAAAGAAGTTTCCCCCTCAGGTCAAAACGGTGAACATGATATATGCTACCCACATCCCCAAGAGGGAGCGTAAGTGTGCGCTCAGGGAAGTCTACTCGATAGAGCTAGTCGCCCCAAAATTCAGTCCATGGTCGTCATGCCCGATCACCTTATATCGCCGGGATCGCCCGATCAACATCCGTCACAGAGGCTCAGCCACACTTGTGTTAGACCCAATAATTTATGGGTTCCACCTGACTCGTGTCCTCATGGACGGCGGTAGAAGCCTCAATCTGCTCTATCAAGAAACAGTGCGAAAAATGGGCATTAACCCATCAAGGATCAAGCCTATAAAGACCACCTTTAAAGGAGTCATTCCAGGCATAGAGGCCCGTTGTACGGGCTCAATCACATTAGAGGTTGTCTTTGGATCTCCGGACAACTTCCAAAGCGAGGAGTTCGTATTCGATATCGTCCCATTCTGTAGTGGCTATCATGCACTGCTCGGATGAACTGCGTTTCTCGATTCAACGCAGTGCCACACTATGCTTATCTCAAGCTCAAGATGCCCGGCCCACGCGGCGTCATTAACAGTCAATGGCAATATGGAACGCTCTCTCCGTACAGAAGAGCACACAGCTGCCCTAGCAGCAGAAGTACAAAGTGGCCTTCTCAAGCAGAACCTTCATTCGGCTACCGAGCCCTCAGACACCCTTAAGAGGGTCCGGACTACTCTGCAGCAGGAGAGCTCGGCTCGTTAGGAGCTCGACTAGCAATCCGGCCTCCATCTCATTCCCGATCAAGCGGTGGCCTGCGTGCCGCGCATACATAACCATGCACTCAAAATTCCATGCGCATAGATGGAGGCATAGCTAGCTTGTGATCCATGGCACGGCTCAACCGACATCGGATACGCACATACTTTCACTTTGGTTTGTTTTATTTCAGGTCTTAATCCCACAGACCCCGTCGTATGGTCTGGTTATCGGTCCTCTTGAAGGATAAAGACACCAAGAGGGCGAGGAGCGCAGGCATACGGGGAGTTTTTAGGTGATTCTGTTAACGATAAACTCTACCTGTCTTCCAGGACCCACATGCAGCTATTCCCTGGTTTCGGCATGTTAAATAGCCTGTTGCTTATTGCACTACTTGTATCAATGCGCCTTAATGTACTAATTACATTACAATGAAAATAGTTTGTAGCTGGAGCTGTAGGACCCTAGCTTTTTACCTTTACATCTTTTATGTTTTCTTTCTCTATTTTCTTTATTTTTTCATTTTCCCTGTGGATAACCCCACCAGGTAGCACCCGTACACTTTGGAACGTTTTGATGTTTGCCAGGGGCTTTATATCACCCACATTACGGCAACAAAAGTCCGAACACCTCTTATAAGTATAGTTCGGCACCCCGAATTTAGCATTATATGCATTGGCTCTGAATCATGTCTTTGGTCAATAGTTGGGTTGCCCGGCTCCTGTGCTTGCTAACCTACGTTCTGCTACATCGGCTAGGGTAGTAAAGGGAGAACTACTGCGATTCTGCCCTGGTCTAAACCGGATGAGCACCTCAGTAGAGAAAGCCGAAAACTGACTCTCATGATGCGGCGAGAGCCGGTCAGCTGTTCGGAGGTCTCAAATTGTTGGAGGTTTTTCCGCATTTCACGAAGGATCGTACTTCCCGATCAGACGCTGACAGCACTCTGGTTCATATACAAGGGGCTGCACCTATGTTTTATTATAAAACTCCTATGGCTAAGTGAGGGCGTTCAAGCCGTATAGTCTGGTTGCCTGGTTCATTGCGCTAAACAACTCCTTCAAGGACCATATAATTGGATTAAGATTGTTTAGATACCATCCCGAACACCTCCGTACTACCTACGTGAGGGCAGAAGCCAGCGACTGGCCAACCCTCAAATTTCATATAACATGGCCGCATAGGAGGACACAATCAAAACATAAATTATATCACAAAGAGGATTTGTTGTCATCATACAAGACAAAATACGAGTGTATTCATTCGAAAATAATGTCCAGCCCACATTGCGTGGCTACAATACGAGACCCCTCTAGGACATCCGTAAAATAGCGCTCAGGTGTACGGTGCTCCTTGCCCTTAGACGACCCCTTAGTCAGCTCGACGGCGTCCATCTTCTCCCACCACATCTTGCAACGAGCAAAGGCCATCCGGGCACCTTCAATACAAACCGACCGCTTTACGACCTGAAGCCGCGGGCAGGCACTAACAAGCCGCTTCACCAGCCTAAAGTAGCTGCTGGGTACCGGCGCGGCAGGCCATAGCCGGACTATCAGGTTGCTCATGGCCAGCTCGGCCACCTTGTATAGCTCAACCAACTATTTCAGCTGGTCGCTAAAGGATACCGGATGTTCTGGTCCAAGATATTGAGACCAGAACAGCTTCGCCATCGAACTCCCTTCCTTGGCTCGATAGAATTCAGCAGCATCGGATACGTTGCTTGGCAAATCCATAACGCCCCTGTCGAGAACCAATTCGGGTAAGTAAAAGGAGTGTTTCCTTCACAGACTTGTTTTGCATAATGAAAGCCTTACCCGCCGCAACCTTCTTAGCCACCTGGAGTTCCTGAAGGGCGCTCTGGGCCTCGGCTCGAGCCTCTTGTGCACTCTGGCAGGCCTTCGCAAGTTCGGACGCCTGCGTCTTAGAATCACGCTCCAGGGACTCGTACTTCTTGACGGCATCCTGAAGCTCTTACTGAACCTCGCTGACCCGGGCCTCATGCTTTTCGCGTACAACATGTTCCTTGGACGCTTTGTCCTCGGCCTCGGCTAATGCCTTCTTGAGGGCCACTACCTCGGTCGTGGCCCCTAGCATAGTCCATGACACTTTAGTCAGCATGAAGTATTCATCCTTCCTAACATACACGCAAAGGTTGCTGCATACCTTGGCCGCCCTCCAGCTGCTTCTTCACAAGGTTGAGCTCCTCCTCGGCCCGTTCCAGTCTCTGCTTCAGTTCAGAGACCTCCGCAGTATGAGCGGCAGTAGCCAGCAACGACGCTTGCTTATTTACATAGACATCATATGTGAGACTCCTGTGAAATTTGTTTTGATCCTCTATTCGGCTTTTCTTTCCGAACACCGAACAAAGCATCAGGGGCTACTGTCTATGCTGTGATATTCTTTCTACAATTATTATTACCTCAAAGCCTGTTAAAAGGCTAGTGCAGGCTTCGGTCAGCCCGCTTTTGGCAGACTGAAACTTTTTGATCACCGTATCCATGAGGACACGGTGTTCATCTACAATGGAAACACCTCGCAGTGCTTCCAGCAGATCATCCGGCGCCTCTGGTTGGAAGGAAGGCCACCAGCAGAATAGGAACACCCCCTCCTTTTAGGGAAGGCCGTTCACCGGCCTCTGGAGTCGTGCAGGTCTCCGGAATGATATCCGACTGAGGGCCGAATGGAACTCGGCCCCCACCATTAGTCCCCATGGGGGTTTCTTCCCCCATGTGTCCGGCGGTCGTGGAGTCAGCTTTGGACGCCGCCCTAACGATCTCCGTAGCCTCCCCTTGGTCGGGAAAGGCCCTTTGGGACACCAGCTCGTCATTGCCTTTGGGCGAGGCAGAGTGAGCAGGTGGCGGCGACATGCTGGCCATCTCCTTCGAGTCTCGCGATCCCCCTGTCGAGGATTGCGGAGAACTATCGCGGGCCAGACTACAATAGTATAAATTAAACATATTAATATGGCAAAGGGGAAGGGCCATACATTTGGACGAGCATAAGGTCTTTGGTACTCACGAAGCGGCCCGAGGCTTGGTCCAGGGCATTCGTTCCGGACTGCTATCGACATCCCACGCGGAGCTATCCACGAGAGAGCCCTTCCCCCTCTTGGGTGCCTTCACCTCCAGGTTCGTGGAGGCCACCCTTTTCTTCCCCCCCCCTCAGGGGGGAGTTTTCTTCTTCCTCCTCCTCCTCGTCGTCTTCAGCGACCGAAGGGTCAGTCTCGTCTTCGGACGACAGGTCCAATGTATCCTTTCACCGAAGGCCACTCCTAGTCCCCTTGGCCACCTTCTTGGTCTTCTTCGCTGGCACTTCATAAGGCGCCGAGAACAACATCTTTGTTAGGAGTGGGGTCTCTTCGTCTTTGGGTAGTGGGGCTAGACAGTTAATCCGCCTCACTATGTCGGTCTAGGCCTAAGGAAAAAATTATAGGAGAGCTTAGACTTCTTTCTCACAATGCGCTAGTAAAGATTATGCCTTCAGAGCGTGAAAGAACTTACCGAATTAGCTTGGCGCTTCAAGCTAAGCCCACAATCCTTGGTTGTAGGCGGTGCCATCTCGCCGACTTTGAAAAGCACTTTCCAGATAACCTCGTGCGTTGTGTCAAAGAGCTCTAGCAGCGTCTGGTGCTTGGCCGGATCGAATTCCCAATAGCAAGTCCGGCGTTGGCATGGGAGGATCCAGCGGATGAGAATAACCTGGATCACATTGACAAGCTTGATCCTGTTGGATATCATGTTCTGGACACATGTCTGGAGTCCTGTCAGCTCGCCTGGAGAACCCCAGGTTAGGCCCTTCTCTTGCTAGGAGGTGAGCCGCATCGGAGCTCCGGATCGGAATTCGGGGGCCGCCTTCCAATTGGTGTTGCATGGCTCGGTGATGTAGAACCACCCCGACTGCCACCCCTTCATAATTTCCACGAAAGAACCTTTGAGCCAGGTGACGTTGGGCATCCTACCCAACATAGCTCCTCCGCACTCTGCTTGTTGACCGCTCACCACCTTCGGCTTCACATTGAAGGTATTCAGCCATAGGCCGAAATGAGGTGGGATGTAGAGAAAGGCCTCGCACAAGACTATAAATGCCGAGATGTTGAGGATAAAGTTGGGGGCTAGATCATGGAAATCTAGCCCATAATAAAACATCAGTCCGTGGATGAACGGGTGGAGAGGGAATCCCAACCCGCGGACAAAATGCGTGAGGAACACCACTCTCATGAGGCTCGGGGGTGGGAACGATCTGTCCCTTGGCCGGAAGTCGGTAAACGATCTCCTTGGCCAGGTATCCGGCCTCTCGGAGCTCCTCTATATTTTTCCTCTTAATGGAGGAGGCCATCCACTTGCCGTCGGCTCCAGATCCGGACATGGTTGGGTGTTGGTTTGAATGGGAACAAATGATGGCTTGGGCGTTGGAGCTCAAGAACGGAGAGGCAGGAAGAAAGCATGGGAGAAGAAAGGGGAATCTTATCTCCTTATAAGGGCGGTGAATATCGAACGCCCCCCCCATTCGCCTTAAAATTCACCTGCTCCCAAGGGCTGTGTAAATGGCGCGGTTGGGTTACCCACGCCCGTATTGATGAGAATCCCGTAATAAGGGGACACGATCTCTACTTTGACAAGACGTGCCAATGACAACTGCGTCTTGAAAGGTGGGGCGAAAAATGGTTCAAAATTATGACCGGACATGTGTGACGTCGCATTACTAAAGTTGTCAGCAGATTGTACTTGTGTGTTATTATATTCTCTCTGCGGTGTGTGTTACAGGTTCGGACATGATCAATTCATCGGGAGACTATTTGGGAGTTCGGAAGGAGGAACCCACCTTGCAATGCCAAAGACAGCACTACGCGCCGGTTACCTTGTCATTGAAGCTAGGTTCAGGGGCTACTGAGGGAGTCCTAGACCGAGGAGTCCTCGGGCGTTCGGCATGTTATCTATGGGTCGGACTGATGGGCTGTGAAGATACGAGGACCGAAGACTACACCTGTGTCCGGATGGGACTCTCCTTGGCGTGGAAGGCAAGCTTGGCGACGGAATATGTAGATTCCCTTCTTTATAACCGACTCTATGTAACCCTAGATCCTCCCGGTGTCTATATAAACCGGAGGGTGCAGTCCGGAAAGGATATACTCAACACCTTAGTCATACAGGCTAGATTTCTAGGGTTTAGCCATTACGATCTCGTGGTAGATCAACTCTTGTAATACTCATATTCATCAATATCAATCAAGCAGGACGTAGGGTATTACCTCCATCAGGAGGGCCCGAACCTAGGTAAAACTTCGTGTCCCGTGTCTCTTGTTACCATCAACCATAGACGCACAGTTTGGGACCCCCTTCCCAAGATCTGCCGGTTTTGACACCGACACCAGTCCCATGCTTTATGCAAATCAAATCAAAATAACTGGAAACAAAACTCCCCCGGGACTCTTGTTAGTTGGAGGCACTTCTTGTTTCGAGCAAGCCATGGATTGATGCTTGTTGGTGGAGGGGGAGTATAAACTTTACCATTCTGTTTGGAAACCGCCTATAATGTGTGTAGCATGGAAGATATCGAGATCTCTCGGTTGTTATGTTGACAATGAAAGTATACCGCTCAAAATATTATTCATATCTATTTCAAAACCGAGCTCTGGCACCGCTACAAATCCCTGCTCCCCTCTGTGAAGGGGCCTATCCATTTACTTTTATGTTGAGTCATCATCCTCTTATTAAAAAGCACCAGTTGGAGAGCACCACTGTCATTTGCATTCATTATTGTTAGTTTACATTGAGTATGACTTGACCGGATCTCTTTTACCATGAATTACAATGTCTAGTCAGTCCTTGATCTTTAAAGGTGCTCTGTATTTATGTTTTGTGGTCTCAGAAAGGGCTAGCGAGATACAACCTTGTTATATCATATCATGATTGTTTTGAGAAAGTGTTGTCATCCGAGATTTATTATTATTGCTCGCTAGTTGGTTATGCCATTGATATGAGTAAACATGAGACCTAAATGTTATTGTGAATATGGTTTGTCCATAATCTTTGCTGAAAACTTGAATGTTGGGTTTACATATTTACAATAACAAGAGCAAACAGAGTTTGTAAAAGTTTTTCTTTATCACTTTCAGTTTATCAACTGAATTGCTTGAGGACAAGCAAAGGTTTAAGCTTGGGGGAGTTGATACGTCTCCGTCGTATCTACTTTTCCAAACACTTTTGCCCTTGTTTTGGACTCTAACTTGCATGATTTGAATGGAACTAACCCGGACTGACGATGTTTTCAGTTGCCATGGTGTTATTTTTGTGCAGAAATAAAATTTCTCAGAATGACCTGAAAATCAACGGAGAATTATTTTGGAATATATAAAAAATACTGGAAGAAAGATCCACGTCAAGGGGCCCACACCCTGTCCACGAGGGTGGGGGAGCGCCCTACCCCCTGGGCGCGCCCCCTGCCTCGTGGGCCCCCTGACGCTCCACCGACCTCAACCCTAACTCCATATCTTCAATTTCAGGGAGAAAAAACTAGAGAGAAGGATTCATCGCGTTTACACTATAGAGCCGCCGCCAAGCCCTAAACTCTCTTGGGAGGGCTGATTTGGAGTCCGTTCGAGGCTCCGGAGAGGGGAATCCGTCACCATCGTCATCATCAACCTTCCTCCATCACCAATTTCATGATGCTCACCGCCGTGCGTGAGTAATTCCATCGTAGTCTTGCTGGGCGCTGATGGGTTGGATGAGATTTATCATATAATCGAGTTAGTTTTGTTAGGGTTTGATCCCTAGTATCCACTATGTTCTGAGATTGATGTTGCTATGACTTTGCTATGCTTAATGCTTGTCACTAGGGCCCGAGTGCCATGATATCAGATCTGAACCTACTATGTTTTCATCAATATATGAGAGTTCTTGATCCTATCTTGCAAGTCTATAGTCACCTACTATGTGTTATGACCCGGGAACCCCGAAGTGACAATAGTCGGGACCACTCCCGATGATGACCGTAGTTTGAGGAGTTCATGTATTCACTATGTGTTAATTCTTTGGTCCGGTACTCTATTAAAAGGAGGCCTTAATATCCCTTAGTTTCCAATAGGACCCCGCTTCCACGTGAGGGTAGGACAAAAGATGTCATGCAAGTTCTTTTCCATAAGCACATATGACTATATTCGGAATACATGCCTACATTACATTGATGAACTGGAGCTAGTTCTTTGTCACCCTAGGTTATGACTGTTACATGATCGACCGCATCCGACATAATTCTCCATCACCGATCCATTGCCTACAAGCTTTCCATATATTGTTCTTCGCTTATTTACTTTTCCATTGCTATTGTTGTCGGTGTCAAAACCGGCGGATCTCGGGTAGCGGTTCCCGAACTGTGCGTCTAGGCCGGATGGTAACAGGAGGCAGGGGACACGATGTTTTACCCAGGTTCGGGCCCTCTTGATGGAGGTAAAACCCTACGTCCTGCTTGATTAATATTGATGATATGGGTAGTACAAGAGTAGATCTACCACGAGATGAGAGAGGCTAAACCCTAGAAGCTAGCCTATGGTATGATTGTATGTTGTCCTACGGACTAAAACCCTCCGGTTTATATAGACACCGGAGAGGTTAGGGTTACACAAGGTCGGTTACAAAGCAGGATCTTTACATATCCGTATTACCTAGCTTGCCTTCCACGCCAAGTAGAGTCCCATCTGGACACGAGACGAAGTCTTTAATCTTGTACTTTCATAGTCCAACAGTCCGGCCAATGGAGATAGTCTGGCTGTCCGGAGACCCCCTAATCCAGGACTCCCACAGTAGCCCCTGAACCAGGCTTTCAATGATGATGAGTCCGGCGCGCAGTATTGTCTTCGGCATTGCAAGGCGGGTTCCTCCGCCGAATACACCACAGAAGAATTTTGGACATAAGGATAGTGTCCGATCCTGCAAAATAAGCTCCACATACCACCGTAGAGAGAATAATATTTCCACAAATCTTAATCTGCAGACACATTTTGGCAACATGACATCATGCCATGGCCCGGTGCTTATTCGAACCATTTTTCTTCAACCAGCTCCACACGTAACGTGAGGCGCTTTCTTGACAGGTCTTGTCAAAGCAGAGATCGTGTTCCCCGAATTACGGGATTCTTATTAATACGGTCGTGGGTAACCCAACCGCGTCTAGGACTCTTAGATTATAGGCAAGTCCAAACGGCCACGGAGAGGACGCTTGATATTCACCCTCTTTATAAAGGGACAAGATTTTCGCTTTTTCCCTCTCGTGCTCAATCGAACCCTTCCCCCGCCTCGAGTTCGAACACCCAAAGCCCAAGTCAGGCGCTCCGAATCTTCAATCATGTCCGGATCCAGCCTTCAAGGCCGATGGATGCCCTCCTCCGTTACGGAAGAGGATATCAAGAAGTTGAGGGAGGCCAGATACCTGACCGCCGAAATTTCGCATAGGCCGCCTGCCTGAGGGCAGGTCGTCCCTACTCCCGAACCCAACGAGAACATCATGTTCGTCTCCCACTTCCTCCGAGGCCTAGGCCTCACTCTGGATCCCTTCGTCAGGGGTTTGATGTTCTATTACGGGCTAGATTTCCACGATCTAGCCCCGGACTCCTTTCTCCACATCTCGACATTTATTATCATGTGTGAGGCCTTCCTCCGTATTACCCCTCACTTCGGCCTGTGGCTTAAGACCTTTGAAGTGAAGCCGAAGATGATCGAGGGGCAATGTGCATCATGCGGAGGCACGTCAATAAGCAAGATGGCAGGAGCTCCGTGGCCGAAAGGTTCCTTTCCAGAGGTGTCCGGATTATGGCACCGGGAGTGGTTTTACATCACGGCTCCCAGAAGTGCCAAGTGGGCGACTGCCCCCGCTTTCTGCTCAGGCCCCCCACCACAACTGATGTCATGGATTAGCAGAGGGTTGAGCTGGGTTCCAGCCAAGGACGTGCCTATACTGCAAAGTCGCATTCAAGATCTTTTCAAGGGAGATTTTAATTTGGTTATGGTAACGCAAGTTATACTGGTTCGTCGAGTCCAGCCCTGCAAACGCCGGCCCCTTCGCTTATGGGAGTTCAACCCAGAAGGACCGCATGCTATTCAAAGTTTCATCAGCCTGACGCACGAGGAAATGTACAAGTCATTCTTCGGACTTCAAATAGAGTGTCCGGATATTACCGAGGACGTGGGTCTGAGCAGCAACCGCGCCACCGAACAAGTAAGTAATCCTCTAGCCGAACACACCGTCTTTTTATTCATCATTACGTCATTTCTGAGAAATCGCCCTTTGACCAGGACTGGCTAACAAAGGCGAAGATGATTCAGTGTTCGGCCCCCCTTCCTGAGGGTTTGGAAAATCCGGTGCTGGAAAAGATGCTCGAGCTCGCACCTTGCCCGGAGCCCTCGAAGGGAGATACAGGGGGGAATAATATGGGCGGAAGCGGGCCCCCACCGCTGCCAGCTCCAACCGAGGGAATGAGTGCCTCCAGACAGGAGGATGACCGGGGGAGGAAGAGGACTACTTCTGAGGATCCGGAAACCAAGGCCTCCAAACGAGAGAAGAAGTCTCCGACAGAGGGTCCTACCTCGGGGAGTGCTTTTGCTGCACAAAGTCCACGCGGGGATCAGTCCTCCAACGAGTCGTAAGTGATCAAAAAAATACTTTAATAGTGAAGGTATACTACCTTTCCTTTGAGGAAAATAACCGCCGCATATATCTTGCAGTTCGGGTCTTAGCCCTTCCCAGCTGAGCTCGTCTTCGGGGGATCTTCTTCCGGAGATGATGGAGAGCGAAATGCCTCCCCCGGACTCCCCCGCCCAAGAAGCGCGCGTCCTCGAAGTGTCATCACGGAGGGCCTCTCCGGATTCGGTGAGGCTAGAAGATAATCCCATAGTCACCCGAAGTCCCCAGCGTCTGCCTCTCGAAGAGAGCAAACAAAAGAGTTCGGCACCATCTGGTATGCGGTCGGACGTTCGGAGGGAGCTGTTGGAGCGAGCGGCCATCTTTGAAGAACACCGTACGCTGATGGGTACGGTGATGGAAAGAATTTTGTCCGCCGAAAGCAGATTACATGAAGCCTTTATGAGTCTGCTGACGGGATTTGAGGTACGTGAAATGATGTTTGATAGTATCGCACATGTTAAGTGTGCCCTGTGTAGATAGTAGCCCCTGAGGCTCTGGTTGTCGTCGAGAACAGCGGCGAACAGAGAATCATAGTCCCAGGCAATAACCAGACTGCCTTGATGTGCAGGTGGTGGAAGCTCCAGTGGCTAGTCGGACTAATGAGTTTGCCGAACTAAAGCGGCAACTGGATGCGGCAGACGCCGACATCGAGCTTGTTAACAAGCGCCTTGACAAGTTACAGGGTAAGTAATGTTTTCTGGTGAATGTCACATAATAAGAGCAGCATGATGCCAGTATCATTGATATGTTGTGACTACAAACGGAGCTGCCACCGTGGAGACCCTTCGGGCAGAACTCGCCCGAGCCAAGGAACAAGCGAGGGTTAGTAATGCGGCTACTTTGAAGGCGGCTGAAGAGTTAAGGGCCGAGAAGGCCGCCCATTGCGAAAGCAAAGAAAAGATGGCCAAGATGGCCGTGGAATTAAAAGGCACTGCCGACCGTTGCCAGTTCCTTAAAGAAGAGAACCGAGTGAAGGCAACGGACCTTGAGAAGGCCACGATGGTGACCAAAGACACTCGCTCTGCTATGAGGGAGAAGAAGGAGGAGCTGCGCGAAGCCGGGGATATTGTGGCTGGGAAGCCCTTTCTGCTGCAGAGGAAGTTTGGTGATCCGCGGTATGCCCCTCTGGATCGGCTGTGGAGTTCGGCCGACGCATATATGGACTTGGCGGCAAGCGCTGTCGATGCAGTCGTATACTTCCAAGATCAATCAGATCGTGAAGCGGACAAGCTATTCTGGTCGCAATTTAACGTTCCAAAGTGTCCGCTTCCCTTGACTGATCAGCTAGCCGAATGGGCCAAACTTAATAGGTTGTCCGGACTCGCCATGAGGTCCGTTTTAGATCATTTGTGGTCGGAGAAGCCGAAGCCGAACAGCTATTTCAGCTTAGTGCAGCAGTTCCTTGGTGCGGTGTCGCGCATCAACGCGATGAAGAGGTCGGCGTGCATAGAAGGCGCGTGGATGGCCTTTGCCCGTGTCAAGGCATACTGGGCGGAGATGGATGCTACCACTGTTGCGGCGCAAGGTTCGGCCATAGGCCGAGTAGCTGCCGAGCACTATTTTGAAGATGTTCTTGAGGGTGCTTGTTTGATAGAGTCCCAATGCTCGAAGAATATTATGTTTGAGTGACATGTATTCCCATTGTAAACACAATGTTTTTATGAAATGTAGTAAGGCTGTATTTATACTTTAGCCGGAAAGTAATATGATGCCTCCTGTGCGGCCGTTTATGTATATATGTATATAACCTGAAAGATTGCAGTCGTCGGCTTCAACCCCCATGCATATAATGTGGAGGTCCTCGCAAAAAACGGGTGTTCACAATTAACCCAACGTCTTGGTCCTATTAAGGAGGTGATAGCGCAGCAAACGAGGCAACCGGACTATAATGCTTTAACACTTTCACTTAGCCATAGGGTTTGATGATGGGGCTACTAGATAGCCCTGATGGCTCCGCACTCTCCCGACCTCGGGGTGCGTACATGCCTGGCCGGAAAACGGCCCTTCATTAAAGCGGAGGAATTCTAACATTCTGATAGGTCATCGACTGGTTGACCAGTCTCGCGCTATATCATGACAGTCTGTTTTCGGCTTTCTCTACTGAGGTGCTCGTCCGGATGAACCAGGGCACAATCGCAGTAGTTCTCCTAGTGCTGCCTTAGCCGATAAAGCGGAACGTAAGGCACCAAAACACAGGAGCCGGGCAAACCCAACATTTGACCAAAGACATGATTCGGAGCTGATGCATATAAGGCCAAACTCGCGACGCCGAACACTCCCTAAGGTATTCGGTCTTTATGGTATAAACCGGGCCTAAATAGTGCCCTTTGTAAGAAGCCCCTTGTGTCCAGGTACGTGGATTATTCTGACGTGGCCACATGCCAAGACGTCAGCATCCTTCTCAATTGTGTTGAGAATTTGAGGGATGTGTATGAACAAGAGATAGTAAAAAAGGTTTACGCATGGTCTTAGTCTAAAAAGAATCCTTGGAGCGGGTCCCTGCTGCACGTCTGCGCCTGTGTCTCTGTTGTGCCGTATCCTGGACGGGTGTAGCACGATGGTCATCTGTAAAAGAGAGGAAATTAGGTGAAAAAGTTGTCGTGCAAAAAGGTAGTTTTTAAAGAAACCATGTAGAATTAAAAATGAGTAAAAATTGCCACTTGTCTGCGCGCG